>NW_026622786.1:41820197-42121828 GCF_023065955.2 Ursus arctos | reverse complement strand
TTTAAGAACTCTGAAAATTAATGAAAGACTTATTTCAGAAACTCAGGGGGCTTTTCATTTCAAGAAAAATGGCTGAATCCCCATAAGAACAGTGAACTTTGTGGATTTTTAATTTGATCTGTTCCCATCCCCCTCTCTTCCATATTCTTGAAAACCAACAATCTCACAACTGTGGTAACTGCAAAAACCAGGCCTGGCAACCACTAAAAGAAACTTAGTGATTTTGGAGTTTCACAAAGTTCTATTTTGACCTATATGGCAGCTCCCTGCAAAGTTCCTTCTCAGGACTTAACCTTTATTTGATCTGACTTAGAGCTTGCTCCACAGGAGAGTCCTATCTATCCCTATGGCCTTTGTTAAAAACAATCAGTGGCAATTGTTTAATATTATAGCTACCTGAGGTGGTGATACCAGTGAGGGCTAATAAGAGGTCGACCAAAAAACTTAAAAGGAAAAATTGGGCAATGAGATTTTATTAACAGGGGGTTTGAAAAGTTCCAACATATTTCTAGAAATCTAGAAGGTCACAGGCATGTGCAGCATTGCACATATGTCCAGGAAAGACCTTAAAAGTCCCTGACCCCTCACCTCTGGCTGACCTTGATGTTCTGCATAAGCAGGGAGTAAAAGTTAAGGCAGAAAAGAGGGGAAAAAATTATTAATTAGAATTTATCAAAAGTAAAAACTTTTGTGGTTCAAAGGACACCAATAGGGGCGCCTGGGTGGCTCAGTCATTAAGTGTCTGCCTTCAGCTCAGGTCATGATCCCAGGGTGCTGGGATCAAGCCCCAAATCGGACTTCCTGCTAGGCAGAAAGCCTGCTTCTCTCACTCCCACTCCCATTCCCCCTGCTTGTGTTCCCTCTCTCACTGTCTCTGTCAAATAAATAAATAAAAATCTTAAAAAAAAAAAAAAAAAAAAGGACACCAATAAGAAAGTGAAAAAAACAGCAGATTGGGAGAAATATTTGTAAATCATGTGTCTTACAAAGACACATATCCAGAATAGATAATGAATGGTTATAACTCAACAACAAATGGACAAAAACCCAACTTAAAAATGGGCAAAGGATTTGAATAAACATTTCTCCAAAGAAGATATATAGAGGCTAGTGAGGAGATGAAAGATGTTCAACATTGTCATTAGCGAGATTAAACCAATTCATACCCACTAGAGGGGCTATAATATAAAAAATGAATAATAATATGGGCCCCAGGGTGGCTCAGTCCATTAAGTGTCTGCCTTTGGCTCAGGTGATTTTCTCAGGTTGTGAGATTGAGCCATATTGGGCTCCTTGCTCAGCAGGAAGTCTGCTTCTCCCTCTGCCCCTTCCCCCTGCTTGTGTGAGCGCACTCTCTCTCTCTCAAATAATAAAAAGTCTTTTAAAAATATATAATAGGAGTTAAGATGGTGGAGGAGTAGGGGACCCCTTTTTCAGCTGGTCCCCTGAGTCGAGTTGGATAGGTACCAGACCAGCCTGAACATCCACGGAATCAGCCTGAGATGCAAGAAGATACATCTGGATCTCTACAAACGAACATCTCCAGTGCTGAATATTGAGGTACGAAGTGGGGAGCCGTGAAACCGCGCACAGATATCGGAAGATAAATGGAAGGGGGAGGGAGTTGCTGCATCCGGGCGCCGGGAAGCGGTAGCCACCTGCACGGGGGAGCGGGCGGACTCGCGGACCGGCACCTGCACCTGCGAGAGAGCAGACTGAGACCGTGAGCCGGGAGCACGCGCGACCAGACTGAAACGGAGCTCCGGTGCGCTCACTGGAACCAGACTGAGACCGGGAGCTCCGGGAGCACGTGGGGCGACTGGCGGTGTAGAAACACAAAGGACAGAGACGCGACGGCCCTGGAAGTGAGGGCTGGGATGCCGGGTGTGGGGCACACATCCCGGGACGCTGCAGGGTTGAGCAGCACCAACAGTAATGGAGTTAAAGTGGCCAGAACATCAGTGGAGAACAGTCCGCGATCCCTCTGTTCTGAGACAGAGGCTGAGATTCGGCCACTGCTGCTCTGACTCTCAGAAGAGGCACAGCAAACTGCCAGGGAAAGCCGCCAGAGAACAAAAGCCTGGAAATACCGGCTCGCAGTGTGCCCATCCCCATCCCCCCTTGCAGGGGACACGGAGACTCTACCCAAACAGGGTCGCCTGAGTATCGGAGTGGCAGGCCCCTCCCCCAGAAGGCAGGCTGAAAAGTCAAGAAGCCCACATCCCTAAGATCCCTATAAAACAAGGGCGCACGGCCTGGGTCCCAGTCAGTAATTTGGGCTCTGGACAACCCCCTAACCTCTCCTCATCAGAATGACGAGAAGGAGAAATCCCCCCCCAGCAAAGAAAAGACAATGAGTCTGTGGCCTCTGCCACAGAACTAATGGATATGGATATAACCAAATTATCAGAAATGGAATTCAGAGTAACAATGGTCAAGATGATGTGTAGACTTGAAAAAAGTATTAACGAAAATATTAATGAGAATATAGAATCTCTAAGGGTGGAAATGAGAGCGAATCTGGCAGAAATTAAAAATTCTTTGAGCCAAATGCAGTCAAAACTAGAGGCTCTGACGGCCAGGGTGAATGAAGCAGAAGAACGTATCAGCGAATTGGAGGATGGGTTAGTAGAAGAAAAAGCTAAAATAGAATCTGGACTCAAAAAAATCCACGCTCAGGAATGTAGGTTACGGGAGATTACTGACTCAATGAAACGTTCCAATGTCAGAATCATTAGCATCCCTGAGGGGGTGGAGAAAAACAGAGGTCTAGAAGAGATATTTGCACAAATTGTAGCTGAAAACTTCCCTAATCTAGCAAAGGAAACAAACATTCGTGTCCAAAAGGCAGAGAGGACCCCTCCCAAGCTCAACCACGACAAACCTACACCACGTCACGTCATAGTGCAATTTGCAAATATTAGATCCAAGGATATAGTATTGAAAGCAGCCAGGGCAAAGAAATATCTCACATACCAAGGCAAAGGTATCAGAATTACGTCAGACCTGTCTACACAGACCTGGAATGAGAGAAGGGGTTGGGGGAGGCATTTTTAAAGCTCTTTCAGAGAAAAACATGCAGCCAAGGATCCTTTATCCAGCAAGCCTGTCATTCAGAATTGATGGAGAAATAAAGACCTTCCAGAATTGCCAGTCACTGACCAATCTCGTAACCACGAAACCAACCCTACAAGAGATATTAAGAGGGGGTTCTATAAAAGTAAAAAGGCCCCAAGAGTGATACAGAACAGAAAGTCACAATCTGTAGAAACAAAGACTTTACTGGCAACATGGCGTCATTAAAATCATATCTCTTAGTAATCAGTCTCAATGTAAATGGCCTAAATGCTCCCATAAAACACCACAGGGTTGCAGATTGGATAAAAAGACATGACCCATCCATTTGCTATCTACAAGAGACTCATTTTGAACCTAAAGATACATTCAGACTGAAAGTAAAGGGATGGAATACCATCTTTCACGCCAATGGACCTCAAAAGAAAGCTGGGGTAGCAATTCTCATATCAGACAGATTAGATTTTAAACTACAGACTATAGTTAGAGACGCAGAAGGGCACTATATTATTCTTAAAGGATGTATACAACAAGTGGATATGACAATTATAAATATATATGCCCCCAACAGGGGAGCAGCAAGTTACACAAGCCAACTCTTAACCACAATAAAGAGACATATAGATAAAAATACACTAATAGTAGGAGACCTCAACACTCCACTATCAGCAATAGACAGATCACCTAAGCAAGAAATCAGCAAAGAAACAAGAGCTTTGAATGCCATACTCGATGAGTTGGACCTCATAGATATATATAGAACACTACACCCCAGAACCAAAGAGTACTCATTCTATTCTAATGCCCATGGAACATTCTCAAGAATAGACCATGTTCTGGGTCACAAAACAGGTCTCAACCGATACCAAAAGAAATTATTCCCTGCATATTCTCAGACCACAACGCTCTGAAATTGGAACTCAACCACAAGGAAAAATTTGGAAGAAACTCAAACACTTGGAGACTAAGAACCATCCTGCTCAGGAATGACTTGATAAACCAGGAAATCAAAAATCAATTTAAACAATTTATGGAAACCAACAAGAATGAAAACACAGCGGTCCAAAACCTATGGGATACCGCAAAGGCAGTCCTAAGGGAGAAATACATAGCCATCCAAGCCTCACTCAAAAGAATAGAAAAATCTAAAATGCAGTTTTTATATTCTCACCTCAAGAAGCTGGAGCAGCAAAAGAGGGACAGGCCTAATCCATGCACGAGGAAGCAGCTGACCAAGATTAAAGCAGAAATCAATGAATTAGAAACCAGGAGTACAGTAGAGCAGATCAACAGAACTAGAAGCTGGTTCTTTGAGAGAATCAATAAAATTGACAGACCACTGGCAAGACTTATCCAAAAGAATAGAAAAAGGACCCAAATTAATAAAATTATGAGTGAAAAGGGAGAGGTCACAACCAACACCAATGAAATTGGAAGGATTATTAGAAACTTTTATCAACAGCTATATGCCAATAAATTAAGCAATCTGGACGAGATGGAGGCCTTTCTGGAAACCTATAAACTACCAAGACTGAAACAGGAAGAAATTGATTTTTTAAACAGGCCAATTAATTATGAAGAGATTGAGTCAGTGATAAACAACCTTCCAAATAACAAAACTCCAGGCCCGGATGGTTTTCCTGGGGAATTCTACCAAACATTCAAAGATGAAATAATACCTATTCTCCTAAAGCTATTTCAAAAAAAAGAAACAGGAGGAAAGCTACCAAACTCATTCTATGAGGCCAAATTTACCTTGATCCCCAAACCAGGCAAAGACCTCATCAAAAAGGAGATACAGACCGATTTCCCTAATGAATATGGATGCCAAAATCCTCAACAAGATCCTGGCTAATAGAATCCAACAGTACATTAAAAGGATTATCCATCATGACCAAGTGGGATGCATCCCTGGGATGCAAGCGTGGTTCAACATTTGCAAATCGATCAGCGTGATACATCATATCAACAAGAAAAGACTCAGGAACCATATGATCCTCTCAATTGATGCAGAAAAAGCATTTGACAAAATAAAGCATCCTTTCCTGATTAAAACCCTTCAGAGTGTAGGGATAGAGGGTACATTCCTCAATCTCATAAAAACCATCTATGATAAGTCTACAGCAAATATCATTCTCAATGGGGAAAAGCTGGAAGCCTTTCCCTTAAGATCAGGAACAGGACAAGGATGCCCACTCTCGCCACTATTATTCAACATAGTACTAGAAGTCCTTGCAACAGCAATCAGGCAACAAAAAGGGATAAAAGGTATCCAAATCGGCAAAGAAGAAGTCAAACTGTCTCTCTTCGCAGATGACATGATACTCTATATGGAAAACCCAAAAGAATCCACTCCCAAACTATTAGAAGTTATAGAGCAATTCAGTAATGTGGCGGGATACAAAATCAATGCTCAGAAATCAGTTCCATTTCTATACACGAATAATGAGACTGAAGAAAGAGAAATTAGGGAATCCGTCCCATTTACAATAGCACCAAAAACCATACGTTACCTTGGAATTAACTTAACCAGAGACGTAAAGGACCTATATTCTAGAAACTACAAATCACTCTTGAAAGACATTGAAGAAGACACAAAAAGATGGAAAAATATTCCATGCTCATGGATCGGAAGAATTAACATAGTTAAAATGTCCATGCTACCCAGAGCAATCTACATTTTCAGTGCTCTCCCGATCAAAATACCGATGACATTTTTCAAAGAACTGGAACAAATAGTTCTTAAGTTTATATGGAACCAGAAAAGGCCCCGAATCTCCAAGGAACTGTTGAAAAGGAAAAACAAAGCTGGGGGCATCACAATGCTGGATTTCGAGCTGTACTACAAAGCTGTGATCACAAAGACAGCATGGTGTTGGCACAAAAACAGACACATAGACCAATGGAACAGAATAGAGAACCCAGAAATGGACCCTCGGCTCTTTGGGCAACTAATATTTGATAAAGCAGGAAAAAACATCCAGTGGAAAAAAGACAGTCTCTTCAATA
The DNA here is from genome assembly GCF_023065955.2 of Ursus arctos. Lineage (NCBI taxonomy): Eukaryota > Metazoa > Chordata > Mammalia > Carnivora > Ursidae > Ursus > Ursus arctos. The sequence goes on along the minus strand of NW_026622786.1, from coordinate 42,115,744 downwards.
AATGGTGCTGGGAAAATTGGACAGCTACATGCAAAAGAATGAAACTTGACCACTATCTCACACCATACACAAAGATAAACTCCAAATGGATGAAAGACCTCGATGTGAGACAGGAATCCATCAAAATCCTAGAGGAGAACATAGGCAGCAACCTCTACGACATCAGCTAAAGCAACCTTTTTCATGACACATCTCCAAAGGCAAGAGAAACAAAAGATAAAATGAACTTGTGGGACTTCATCAAGATAAAAAGCTTCTGCACAGCCAAGGAAACAGTCAAAAAAACTAAGAGGCAGCCCACGGAATGGGAGAATATATTTGCAAATGATGCTACAGATAAAAGACTGGTATCCAAGATCTACAAAGAACTTCTCAAACTCAATACGCGAGAAACAAATAAACAAATCATAAAATAGGCAGAAGATATGAACAGACACTTTTCCAATGATGACATACAAATGGCTAACAGACACATGAAAAAATGTTCAAAATCATTAGCCATCAGGGAAATTCAAATCAAAACCACACTAAGATACCACCTTATGCCAGTTAGAATGGCAAAAATTGACAAGGCAAGAAACAACAATTGCTGGAGAGGATGTGGAGAAAGGGGATCCCTCCTACATTGTTGGTGGGAATGCAAGTTGGTACAGCCACTCTGGAAAACAGTGTGGAGGTCCCTTAAAAAGTTAAAAATTGAGCTACCCTATGATCCAGCCATTGCACTACTGGGTATTTACCCCAAAGATACAGACGTAGTGAAAAGAAGGGCCACATGCACCCCAATGTTCATAGCAGCATTGTACACAATAGCCAAATCGTGGAAGGAACCGAGATGCCCTTCAACAGATGACTGGATTAAGAAGTTGTGGTCCATATATACAATGGAATATTACTCAGCTATCAGAAAGAATGAGTTCTCAACATTTGCTGCAACATGGATGGCACTGGAGGAGATAATGCTAAGTGAAATAAGTCAAGCAGAGAAAGACAATTATCATATGATTTCTCTCATCTATGGAACATAAGAACTAGGAAGATCGGTAGGGGAAGAAAGGGATAAAGAAAGAGGGGGTAATCAGAAGGGGGAATGAAGCATGAGAGACTATGGACTCTGAGAAACAAACTGAGGGCCTCAGAGGGGAGGGGAGTGGGGGAATGGGATGGACTGGTGATGGGTAGTGAGGAGGGCACGTGTTGCATGGTGCTTATAGGGGACTAATGAAGCATCGAGCTTTACATCGGAAACCAGGGATGTACTGTATGGTGACTAACATAATATAATAAAAAAATTAAAAAATATATATATATAATAATTATTGGTGAAGGTGTGAAAAAATCTAAGTCATTGTACATCGCTAGTGGGAGTGGAATAGGGTGTGGTCTCTTTGCCAAACAATTTGGCAGTTCCTCAAAAAGTTAAACATAGAGTGGGGTACTTGGGTGGCTTAGTTGGTTAAGCATCAACTCTTGATTTTTGTCTCAGGTCATGATCTCAATGTTGGGAGATTGAGCCCCACATTGGGCTCTATGCCCTGCTTAAGATTCTTTCTCTCTCCCCCGCCATTGCCCTCAAAACAAAAGTTTAAAAATTAAAATGTTAAACATAGAGTAACCATCTGACCCTTCCTTCCTCTTGTAGGTATATACTCAAGAGAATTGAAAACATTAAAAACTTTTACACAAATGTTCAACGCAGCCTTACTCATGATAACCAAAAGTGGAAACAACCTAAATGTCTATCAATTGAGGAATAGATAAAAAAGGAAAGTGGTATATCTATACAATTCTGCCATAAAAAGAATGAAGTACTGACACTAGCTACATCATAGACGAACCTTGAAAACATTATGCTAAGTGAAAGAAACCAAACACAAAAGGCCACATATTGTTTGTAAACATGAAGTTTCCAAAGTAGGAGACTCCAGAGACTAAGAGTAGATTTAGCTCCCAGGGGCTAGAGAAAAGGGGAAATGGGATGACTGATGATAGGTAAGGGGGTTCCTGCTGGGGTGGTAAAAATATTCTGGAACTAAAAGGTGATGTTAATTGCAAAACCCAGTAAACATGCTGAAAAAAAAAAACCCTGAATTGTTCGCTTGAAAGGATGAATTTTATAGTATGTGAATTATATCTCAATAAAGGTATTAAAAAACAAAAGAAGACATGGTGTATGTATATACAATGGAATATTACGCAGCCATCAAAAAATGAAATCTTGTCATTTGCAATGGCGTGGATGGAACTAGAGGGTACTATGCTAAGCAAAATAAGTCAATCAGAGAAAGACAATTATCATATGATCTCACTGATATGTGGAATTTAAAAACAGGGCAGAGGATCACAGGGGAAGAGAGGAAAAAATGAAAGAAGACAAAATCAGAGAGGGAGACAAACCATAAGAGACTCTTAATCTTAGGAAACAAACTGAAGGTTGCTGGAGGGGAGGGAGGTGGAGGGATGGGGTAACTGGGTGATGGACATTGGGGAGGGTATGTGATGTAATGAGCACTGGGTGTTATGTAAGACTGATGAATCACAGGCCTATACCTCTGAAACTAGTAATATGTTATATGTTAATTAATTGAATTTAATTTTAAAATGTTTATTTAAAAAAACAAGAAAACAGGGGTACCTGGGTGGCTCAGTTGGTTCAGTGTCCAACTCCTGATTTCGGCTCAGGTCATGATCTCGGGGTCCTGAGATTGAGCCCTGCATCAAGCTCACACTCCGCACTGAGTCTGCTTGTCCCTCTCGCTCCCCCTCTGCTCCAGCTCCCTCCCCACCCCGCTTCCAGCTTGCACACCAGCTTGCTAGTGTGCATGTGTGTGCGTGCGCACACGTGCTCTCTCTTAAATAACAAAATCTTAAAAAAAAAAAAAAAAATCCAGGGGTACCTGGCTGGCTCAGTCGGTAGGGCATGCTACTCTTGATCTCGGGCTTGAGTTCAAGCCCCTAATTGAGTGTAGTGATTACTTAAAAATTTTAAAAAGATCTCAACAAAACAAAAAGACAAAAACCCCTACGACGTGCTATATAAATGGATCACCTCGTATTGAAAAATGAAAATCACTCCAAAGCTTTCTTGCTTAGCTGGCTACTCTATAGTGTTTGCAGTTGTTGCTGCTTAATGGATTGTCAGAAGCCTGGAATTTCATCTGCAGAGCTGTTATGCTAGCCAGAGGTGCATGACTGTTTTTCAGTTACACAAAGGTTAGTCAGTGCTGGCTATGAAAAGAAATTCCTTAGAATTGGCCAAACTGAGATGGCAGTATTTTTGTAGAAAGTTTTACTTCATTTACAATTGTGAGTTCTAATATTTTCAAGCATTCTTTGGATGATAAAATCCTCCCCTCTTTTTTTTTTTTCCAATGCTTCATCTTCAGTTATTCTTATTGAACTATAAGGTACTGCTTTTCTGTGTATCCTGTGGATTTAAGTTGTTGAATTCAGAAGCTTGATATAAAGTTATACTCATTTTTACAACTTGAAATAAAGTGAATTTAGAACTCACTAGCTGTAAAATCTCATGGAATGATTTTTATGGGTTTAATAAAATTGAGTATGTTTTGATGTTAGCAAGATCCTGTTTTCTATCTTTTATAGTTTTTCTTCTTCTATCAGTGTAATCTGTTGTAACGCACTGTATTCCTAGCTCGCGGAGCACAGACAAGGACGGCATGCCTACAGTCTAGAGTCTCTCTGCCACTGCCCCTTCTATGAGGAAGCCATGCATTTAGTTGAAGAAGGGAAAATTTACTCAAGAGTGCTTAGGTACCATTTCAGTTTTGCTTTTGTTTATGAAAAATATGAAGGTGCTGTTGCTATGTTTGTGTAATATTTATTAAAGATGTTTATGAGAATGGGGGAAATGTCTTTTAGGCTCAAAAATTTTTTTTTACGTTTTTGTCATTATTGAAAAGACATGTGTTTTATATTAAGGTCCTGATGTTAAGCCTTGAATCCAGATTTATAGTGGGCTTGGTCTTGAATGCAGTTTAACAGTTGTCTTCCCTGTTTATTACATAGAACTGAAATGTTGGAGTGCCTCGGAGACAGTGATTTTCTTGCCAAACTTCACTGTATTCGACAGGCTTTTCAGGTATTTTTTTTTTAAACATTAAGTGACTTTACCTAGCCCCTCATCCCCACCCTTATGCTACAGAGTCCAGCTAAATATAAACAGGACAGCTCTTTGCTCTTTATTATCCTTATTTTTAAGGGCAGGTATAAAATCTACTAAGTTTATTTTTCCTGCCTGCTACTTCCTTTCATGTGTCCCCGTTTGTCTTTGTCCTCTGCCATGGCTTCCCAGGTCCACCACACTTTGTCAAACAGGGAGTTCTGATGCTGCAGATGCGTACAAATGGCTGCTTAAAATAAAAATCCTCTTATTATCAATTAGTATGTTTTCTAGATTGTTTTGTATTTGAATCACTTGTAAAATCACTGATTTCCTAAAATGAAATAAGATCCCTGAACAAGGGGCGCCTGGGTGGCACAGCGGTTAAGCGTCTGCCTTCGGCTCAGGGCGTGATCCGGGCGTTATGGGATTGAGCCCCACATCAGGCTCTTCCGCTATGAGCCTGCTTCTTCCTCTCCCACTCCCCCTGCTTGTGTTCCCTCTCTCGCTGGCTGTCTCGATCTCTGTCGAATGAATAAATAAAATCTTTAAAAAAAAAAAAAAAGATCCCTGAACAAAAAATTCTCATTATTTTTCTACATTTTGGGGACTATGTAACATTTATTTTGGATTTTCTAATATTAAATTGACAGAATTTAATATCGTATTTATTTCCCTTTAATCTTTTATGATTATAGGTTTCAAGAGCTCTTTTTAAAGCCTTGTACAACTTTTCTCTGTGGTCTACCTGTGGAAATAGTACCACGTGCAATGCATTGACTGTATCAGGGTAATTTATGTGTAGATGTGCTATGGAGTCAAATGTCCATTCAGATTAATTATAGGTTTCTTTTTTCTTTGGCATTGGATATTTTTTCAGGTAATACTTTCAGAAACAGCCAACAGGATATTCCTTGCTGAGAGTGGAAGGAAAATTTTATCAGCATTAATTGTGAAAGCACGAAAGGTAAACTTGTTTTGTTGGCAAGTTGTTTACTGTTGATTACTGAAGATTACCATACATTACATTGTAATACATTGAATTTGTAACAGAAGAAAAAGTTCTTCTAGATCGTTGCAAAGGTTCACATATGAAAAATAAATTACCCAAAGAGCATTGACTTCTACTTGGGTTGATTTAGTTTCTATGTATGAAGTCGACACTATTTTGATCAAGTTGTTGCTCATACATTGTTTCCAGTTTGCTGTAAAGTCTGTGAGTGTCGTGTGGGGCTTATCATTAGATCTAATACTACAGCCACCACTATTATTTCTAATACATTTTCACTTACCTCCCTCAAATCCTGTTCAGTAAGGTTCCGGGAAATAGTATAGATCTCAGATATCTGGAAATACAAATTGAGCTGCCTCTTACTCTTATTCATGGGACTGAATGAGGCAGAGCCATCACAAGAACTTCATTAAGACTGTAAGGAACCCCTTCCCTTTATGTAACGTTTGTCCAGATGTTGAGAAGAAGTAAATAAAACAGGTCTTCCTTGAGCCATTTGAACACCTGGTTTTCTGACCCATCCTTTTGAACCTCAATCACCTCATTTGTATAATAGAATTATATTTATGATACACTATGTCAGAGGGTTCTTACGATCATTAATTAAATGAGAAGTGAGAAAGCAAAATTTTTTAAAGTGCAAAATAAATGTAAGGTGATATTAATTACTTATAATTCCCAGTGTAAATCTTACGTTGCTTTCTTGACCTTCCTGTGACAGATTAAACCCAGTGATTTCCCCTAGAGTTCCTCGAAGAGGCATGGAACTGCATCAAAAGCATCACATAGTGTCTGCTGTCACCAGGTTTTTGTTTGAAGGACTGACCTAGATAGGCATACATATTTGATTAGTAAGCAGTTTGCTCATGACATTTTACTAATGTTCTTAGTCTGGGGTTCTGCCAAATGTTGGAACAACAAAATATTAAACCAAGTGTATATGACATACCTTGAAAATGTATTTTAATTCAGTTCCTTAGTAGAATAAAGATCTAACAAACACACTTGAAGAGTAACTAACTCATTTACTTTGTAGGCTTGAGCCTTGTTACAAAGTTGAGTTTAGGATTAAAGTGTGTTTTCTTCTGCAGAATCCAAAGAAGTTTGAAGATGTTTTTGATGAAATGATATATTTTTTAGAGCAGACCGATCACTGGGATAGTACTGAAATGGAACTTGCTGCTAGAGGAGTAAGTTTAAATTTTTTTGTAATATTCATTCCCCTTAGTTATGTACATAACGATATTTATATAATCTGAGGCCACTGTTTCCTTGTCCTTGTTAAATGGCAGTAAAACCAATTATGTGGTAGTGGTTATGACAGTCATAAACAATAGCAACCACAGTCTTTATACTTTGAGGCAATAGTTGAAAACGATTATTTTTTTAAGCCCTTCCTTCCTTCCTCCCTCCCTTCCTACCTTCCTCCCTCCCTCCCTTCCTTCTTTCCTTCCTTCCCTTTTCTTTCCTTCCTCCCATTCCTTTCTCCCTCCCTCCTTCCCTCCTTCCTTCTTCCTTCATCAATAAAAAGGCCCAGCAGGATGAGTGGTGGCCTTTACAGGGATGGTTTTGAATGGGACAACAGACAGTTTAGAGGGACCAGGATTAAACAAATAATTAAATATATTGAGAATAATGGGAGCCAGGTTTTGCACACTCAGGAAGGAAGGTATAAAAAGCCAAGATTGGAGTAGGAGCTGTCTGTGTGAATTTGTAGTTTACTCTGTGTGTGTGTGTGTGTGTGTGTGTGTGTGTATTAAGATGTAGAAATAAATATAAAGGTTTGCATATTTAGAAGCATATGTATACTTCCTGGTTCTGTTCACCAAGAGTCTGGGAGCAGCAACACCTCAAAAGAAATTACTCCTAGCACATGGAGTTGGCCTCTAAGTACCACTGTTCACTGAAAGGAACCTAGGACTCCTTGGAAGAATGGCTGATTTCAGCACTGGGATAGGGGAAGTACCTGATGAGCCTGGAACATTTTGTTGTAACAGAAGCTTAAAGAATGAGTTTGCAAGGGGCTGAAAGGCTTTGTAGGCAGAGAAAACAGTCCGTACAAAGACAGAAAAACATACTCTTTCTTTTTTTGGTGTTCCCTCATTTGGTGGAGGGATTGGTGTCCATTCAGTTGTGCAGGCCAGAAACCTGGGACTCACACTTTACACCTCCCGGTCCTTGCCTACCATATCATATTTACGTCTAAGTTTTGTCAGTTTTTTTAGTTTCTTCATCTTCTCTCTAATCCTGCCAGCACCATTGTGCCCGAGTAAACACTCTGTATCCCTGGGCTACCTCTGAGTCTTTGCACTGCCGGATTCCCTGGCTACTCCTCCCTCCCTGGCACCACCCTCTCCCTCCTCTCCATTCCAGTCTCTACACTGCTGCCAAACAGTCTTTAAAAAATGCAGATCTGATCATCCATCTCCCCTCTACCACTACCCCTCCAAAATACTGGATAAAATCCAAAATCATGAACATAGACCTAGCCCTTCCTCCTTGTCTCCAGCCACTTGCCCCTGTGCCCTTTGCTAGAGAGGGCTACAGCGCACTTTTGATGATTTTCTTCAACTGAACACCACTATGTTCCTTCTTCCCTGAAACACTTTGACAGGTATTTCCCATATCTGGGATGCCTCGGTCCCCAAAGAAAGGCCTCTCTGACATGTGGTCTAGATTAGAATCTCCATCATAAGCTCTCATAGTCCGATGTCCTTTTTCCTTTACTGGGTTTATCACAGTTCATAACTGTGTATTTGTGGGGTTATTTGTTGCTGTCTGTTTTCCCACTAAATTCTAAGCATCTCATTTGGTTGCCATGGAAGTTTGAGCACCTGGTATGGCATGTGGTACAACACGGTATGCATGACTGAATGAAGGAGCAAGAGGCTCATGATGTGGTGGGGAAGACGGGCAGATATCCCAGGAACTGTAGACCAGAGCAGATGGAGCATGGTGGGTACCGTAATCAAAGCCTGAACAAAGGACTCTTAGAATACAGTGAAGGAGAGATTAATTTCAGCTGATGGGCTCTAGGAAGGAACAGCTATTATGCGAATTACAGTTTCTGGTGGTGAGTTGTTTTCATACTTGTCTCTTTTCCTCCTCTTTTTTTGTCAGGGATATAATGTGAGTCAACTGTAAAGACCCTGCTGTTAAAAAGCGTGAAGCCCTGGTTCAGACTGTATTTCAGCTCTATGTAACAATAATTTGTGTTTTAACTCATAATTTAATGCAGGTGAAAAATCTAAATTTTTATGATGTTGTTCTGGATTTTATATTAATGGATTCCTTTGAAGATTTAGAAAACCCACCCACATCCATACAGAATGTAGTAAATAATCGCTGGCTAAACTCCTCCTTCAAAGAAACTGTAAGTGGTGGTTTACCTTTTTCTCAACCATTTAAATTTGATGAGAAATGGTCAGAGCTGGGAAGATCAATAAGACTTACTTACATATTTGCCTATAGAATGACTAGCGTGGAAACTGGGCTCAATCTTTGATACTGGGATCAGCTGTGTATGAGACGCAACATCCTCAGATGAAATTCCCTTTGGCTCTTCTGTCTGTCCCTGCGCTGACCTGCAGGACCCAGTGTTTCTTCAGATCTCAGACTCAGGCTTCAGACCAGTTCAGGCCTAACCAAAAATTGTAACTGAACTGGCTCCGTGACTAACCTGAAATATAGCAGTTGTGAAAAGGCAGTATGTCTTTTTTAGAGAAAAATATGGAGATTTATGTTCTCAAATACTATCAAAAATTAGGGGAGGAAGGAGTGCTTCACTGGCTGAGGTGATAGAGAGTGCAACTCTTGATCTCTAGGTTGTGAGTTCAAGCCCCATGTTAGTGTAGAGAGTATTTAAAAATAAATTTTTTAAAAATTAAAAAAAGGGGGAGTAAGAGAAATAGGCATATGCAAAAAATAAAACAGGTTTAAACTATATTCGATACTTTGAATGTTATCAGTTTCTCTTGTTTTTTGAACTCAGATCTCTATTTGACTTTGTTTTGTGTGCTTTAAGTGTGTACCTGGAAGGAAGTAGGGGGAATAGATATTTATGCTGCAATTAGAATGCCTTTAAAAAAATGTTCCAGCTGCCTATTTCACAATTATTTTGGAAATTTCTGATATTAAATTTTAAAGCATGTTTAATAAATTCACTTTTCACTCAAAATATGTTTTAACCATAAAAGGTACATGTTCTCCCATTTCTTAACTGATTTGGTAAAGTGATCTTGATCAAAGTTGGGCCATGCCAGATGTCCTTAAGATCCACTTGTATGTTTCAGTCCCTTTCATTAAGGCTGTATTCCTTAGTTCTTTCTTGGAGTAAAACTGTTAGCTCTGGGGCGCCTGGGTGGCTCAGTCGTTAAGCGTCTGCCTTCGGCTCAGGGCGTGATCCCGGAGTCTTGGTCCGGAGTCTTGGGATCGAGCCCCACATCAGGCCCCTCCCCTGGGAAGCTGCTTCTTCCTCTCCCACTCCCCCTGCTTGTGTTCCCTCTCTCGCTGGCTGTGTCTCTGTTGAATGAATAAATAAAAATCTTTAAGAAAAAAAAAAAACAACTGTTAGCTCTACCCACAGCTATTTCCAGCAGTACTATTCCTGAAGAAAAAAAACACTACGTTGTCTTCATTACTATGCATAAAACAGCTATTGTATATGTGTATCTGTGTACCCATATTTTCACTCTTTTCCCATAGGAGCAGAACTGAAGAACTCTGAGAGTTGAATTACAGTTAACCAAGTTTCTTGGTACCAGAGCTCAGCCTTTTTCCTTCAGTGGCTTTGCATTTAATTTTAAAACTTATAAAAACAAAATTCCTTTTCATTATTATTCACGAACAATAGAAGGATCCTGGACTGGTTAATGTTTTGAACATTTTAAACCCATAAGCCTATGAATTTCTAACAAAAATCACCCCGAATGCAAAGTTTATGTAGTCATAAATGCAAGTCTTGCTTTTTCTCCTCTGCATATATTTAGGCTGTGGCTTCAAGCTGTTGGTCAGTGCTGAAACAGAAGAGGCAACAGATGAAGGTAAGCTTCATTATGCCATGGACTTCTTCTTTTTTGGGTAATTTGAGGCTCCTGTCAAACTGCTGAGTCAGTTCTCAAGTGGGGATGGCAGCTCATAGGGACCATCCCTGAAGCTGGGCGAGTGACTTGTTGATACTGGGTTCGCTTCCCATTTTGAATTCCTTCTCCCTTTCCCTTAACATTCTGTATAGTTCAGTAGAGCAAATTGAGGCACGCATGGGATTTCTAGTATGTGAGAGAGGGTTTAGGGTTAGAAATGTCTTGGATAGAATTTTTAAAATGATTCTAGGGACCATGTATGTGAATAATTCTTGTTGAAAACGATTCCAGAGTGGGGCGCCTGGGTGTCTCAGTCATTAAGTGTCTGCCTTCGGCTCAGGTCATGATCCCAGGATCCTGGGATCGAACCCCACATCCCAGGATCCTGGGATCGAACCCGCTTCTCTCTCTCCTCCCTGCTTGTGCTCTCTCTATCTCTGTCTCTGTCTCCAAATAAATAAATAAATAAATAAATAAATAAAATCAATAAATAAAATCCAATAAATAAATTAAATCTTTAAAAAAATAAAATAAAATGATTCCAGAGGGCAACCCTCTCAGGTCCCCTCCCTCTTTGGGAGCTTTGTACTCTATCATTCAATAAATTAAAAAAAAATGATTCCAGAGACCCTGTGTTTTAAACAAGCTTTCCAAATGATGATTATAAACTCTAACATTTGGGAACCACTGGTTTGGGGCTAGGGAGCAGACTTATAGACTTGGGCTTGACTCTCACAGTAGCTATTATGACCTGGGCAAGTTCCTGACTCTCAGCTGACCTCCAGTTCTCCTGTTTGAAGAATGGAATTGGTACCTACTTCATAAGGGTAGGTGTAAGGATGAAACGAGATAATATCAACCAGCTTCATTTAAACATAGAATGAAAAATATAAAAACGAGATTAATAAATAATAGTTTCCATAATAATCATGATAGTAATAACATATATAACTTTATGTCTTCTTAGAATAAATCTTGTACCTTAGACTAGTCTTCTGTCCATAGCCACAGATTACGTATATATCTCACCTCTTGGAGAACTAATTTCTATACCTGGAATGCCATAGTCTTTCCTCTGTATTTAAATATATCTTACCTATTGTTGAATTCAGCTCAATGTTATTACTTGCAGAAGCATGTCTCTTCATCCAGCTCATGCTAAAGTCCTACCTGTCTGAATTCCTACTACAGTTAGTCTATGGGATTTAGAATTTTAATATATGCAGAACCTCTCAGACTAAATGATCACTTCAGTGCATCCTTCATAATTTTTTGGCCTTCGCTGGTTAGCTATGTGTTACTTAGGACAGGTTACTTACCTCCTCTGATGTATCACTTTCTACCTGATTGAAATGACGTTAACAGGACCTACTTTTTCAGGAACGTTTTATTAGATTAAATAGAACCTAGCACATTATCTGGAATATAATGGGCACTCATTAAATGGTACTTGCTGCTAGAGTATATATTTTTTTAAATTGAGGTTTGGAGCCTATAAAATAGAAAATAACCCCTCCAGGAGACAGAATCTTAAGGCATAGTTATCCCCCGTTGATGCCATATGACAAATCCCACAGGATGTTATTTAACAAGGGAAATTCAGAAAGTTATTAATAAACTTCGGTTCCTGTGTGTATTACTATTGCACGAGAAGAGGTAGTAATTACACAATTAAATGCTTCAATAATATCTGGTTCCTGCACTAAAAGTTAGGATTCTAATTAGCAAATTTTTGTGCTTAGTCATTTAAAAATCATTTTGGTCTTTTTCAGGTAGTCTAATTAAGTGATTGAATGGAACTGTTTAATAGCTGAAACCATGGTAATCTCATTCATCCTAAAAATTATACTGTGAAGGAACACCATAGCGTTCTTGTTATTGCTTGGTTGTAACACTGATGTGATTACTTTTTATGAAGTATTTTTATGAGGTGAAAATGCCTTCAAGAAATAACGTTCCTCAGCACATTTGAAACTGTTGGCTAGGATATGAAAATTATATAAAACATTCTGTGACTCTAAAAGTTACTTGTAAGCTTATTCACTTTCTTAGTAGGCTGGCTCAGCGTTAACCCTTGGGCTGTCCTCAAAAAGAGCTGATGATATGATGGACAGCAATTTAAATCTCTCGGCTAGAGATAGCTAACTCAAGAAGGTAAAAATAACTTGATTCTCCTTTACTTCCCAACAGATCCCAGATGGATTTTTTGCCCATTTTTATGCCATTTGTGAGCAGATCAGCCCTGTCCTCGCCTGGGGCTTTTTGGGTCCTAGAAATTCTCTCTATGATTTATGTTGCTTCTTTAAGGTATGTTCAGTCATTGAATCATCTCTTTTTTTCTAATCGAAAAGTGGACGAGGCTTTATTCTGTTTTGTTTTTGCTTTTGTAGAAAAAAGAATGTTCATGAAAGGTAAAGTTATAAAAGTCACCTAAATTCAGTGTTTAAATGCCGGTGGAACATTATTATATAGATTTGGTGCTTTATCCTGGAGTAGATTCAACAAGTCCATTCACCTCATCAATTCCTCCTATAACGGATACGTGCTTTTGTGTGGTGTTACCGTGTTACAATCAAGTTGCTGCAGACAGTTGTTCTTTACCTCTGGACCCTTCTGAAATGTATAAAACAATACTAATGTGTCTTTGTTGCACATGTGAGCAATTTAGAAGTAAGTTCTGGTTTAAGGTAACGTGAATGGTAAACCCCAGTTGTGAGAAATAACATGGGAGTTAACGGTTGTATCCCAACATCAGCAGTTCACCAAAACAGAAATTATAGCTCCTTGCAGAATCTTCTGCTTGGCAAAGTGCCAAGAAAAGTCTCACTATTTCATAGTCTTGAATTTAGGCTGAGTTTCAAAGAGCAAATAAAAGTAAACATAATCAAGTATGAATTTGAAAGTTTTTGATGTTTGAAAGTTTGGATGTTTCACGCTATTGTTCATTTAAAAAGTTAAATTTTTATGTTTAAGCGCTGTTAATGTAACATTTCTATAAATGTTTAGTAAATATTTATTTTACTGTCATTCAAAATTGATCAATTTTTGACTTGTGTTTTTTCGAACTCCTAAAATGTAAGGTATGTGTTTAGTGGGAAGAATTCTGACTGGGGATTAAGTTTGTTGTTAATGAACAGCCTGACTCTGGGCAAATTATGCTCTGTGCTCCTTTTCTTCATCTGTAAAATGAAGGGGCTCGACAGGTTGATTGCTAACGACCCATCCAGATACAGAGTCAAGCAAATCTAGGAAGTGTGCCTTCCTAGTACTTCTTAACACTTGATTTCTGTGGGATAGAAATAAAGTATTTCTGGTTTTTGCTGTTTGGAATTACTTTTTTTTCCCCCATCATGGCATAACAGCCTGTGACTTAATACTTAGTAGTATACAACTTGCTTAAAATGAGTTTCAGCAAAAAAAGAATGAGATTTTGCCATTTTCAACAACATGGTTGGACCTACAGGGTGAAATAAGTCAGACAGAGAAAGACAAATGCCATATGATTTCACTTACATGTGGAAACCAGAAAACAAAGCAAATGAACAAAACTCATATGGAATCATAAATATAGAGAACAAACTGGTGGTTGCCAGAGGAGAGGGGATTGGGAGGATGGGTGAAATAGGTGAAGGGGAATAAGAGATACAAACTTCCAGTTATAAAATAAGAAAGCCACGGGGATGAAAGGTACAACATAGGGAATACAGCCAATAATATTGTAAAAACATTGTTTGGTGATGGGTGGTAACTACACTTACCATGGTGAGCACTGAGTCACGTGTAGACTTGTTGAATCACTGTGTTGTACACCTGAAACGAATAAAACACTATAGTTCAACCGTACTGCAGTAAAAAAATGAGTTTCAGCATAAGTATTAACTTAATGAAATATCCTTCATCATCTTCCACTGGTTTGAGACCTGAAATTTTTATTTTTCATATATCTTAAGTTTTTTATATATCTTACATTTTTTATATACAGAAAAATATACACTTAAAAGTTAGGGCACCTGGGTGGTTCAGTCGGTTAAGTGTCTGCAATGCCTGGGATCAAGTCCCGCATCTAGCTCCTGGCTCAGCAGGGAGCCTGCTTCTCCCTCTGCTTACAGCTCCCCCTACTCGTGTACTTTCTCTCTCTCTCACAAAAATTTATTTATTTATTTTTAAAAAATAAATAAAAAATCTTTTTAAAAAAATTTTAAAAAAAACTTAAAAGTTACAGGGGCAGCTGGGTGGCTCAGTCAGTTAAATGTCCGACTCTTGGTTGTGTCTCAGGTCATGATCTCAGGGTCGTAAGATCAAGCCCTGAGGTGCTCTGTGCTCAGTGCAGAGTCCGCTTGAGATTCTCTGCCTCTCCATCTACGCCTTCCCCTGCTAGTGCTTTCTCTCTCTCTCTTTCAAAAATAAATAAATAGATAAATAATTTTTAAAAAGTAAAAGTTACAACTATTGGAAGTAGTTTACTCTTCCGTCTTAAAGTAGTACCAGTGTTCAGAGGTAACACCGAAAACCTCAATTTCTGAGAAAGAGTTAGTACCAGCCCCTTACATTTAGACAGTGCTTTAGGGTTTACAGGCATTTCCCATAGATTTTTTTTTGTCATCATCACGTCAGCCCTGAACAGTAGTACTAGTATCCTATATTTTACAGAAAAAGAAAATGTGACCTAGGAAAGGTTTAATCGCTCGTTCGAGGCCCCTTTTCCACTGTGATAAGATACTAGTACTGGAAGCCAGGCCTGCTCCTAATTCAACGCTCGTTACAATATTGGTAACTATTTAGATTAATATAATTTTGGTCGATAGTGCCAATTTGCTTTGTGTTCATTTTCCAGAATCAAGTTCTTTTCTTCCTCAAAGACATTTTTGACTTCGAGAAGGTGCGCTATTCCAGTATAGAGACTTTGGCCGAAGACCTCATGCAGCTCCTTACTCGCCGCACTGAACTCTTAATGGCCTATCTCGGAGCGGACGCGCTGAGGCACGCAAGTAGCTGTCTGAGTAGTCACGGGCACGTTATGTCCAGCGGCCTGTTGGAAGCCAAAGTACAATAAGTACCATAAAAACCATACAGTGGGAGTGTGCTGTGAAATAGTCAAGGTAACTATTGATTTTGTACCACGTATTACAAGGAGTTGGGGGATACGGACTCAGGGAGGGAAAAGACATCTGGGAGAGAATGAGTGATCATTCTGTATTTACACAGAAGCTCTGTCGTTGAATCCCTGTGTACTGTATCCAAAGTGGCGCTTTCTAGTCTTTAGGTAATAATTTAAGTCAGGAAATGTTGTATATTTTACAGAAATATTGCTTGAACTGAAACCAGTACTTGGGAGTTAGTTGATCTGTCGTCCCGAACTGTCTGCAATGTCCAGTATCATTCTCAAAAGCTCTGTTTTTATGCTTTGCACCTTGAAAGTATACACTTTAGCCAAGACCTTTGTGGCCCCCTTATGTAAGAATATATTACTCCTAGTGTCAACAAATTTAACTTTGCCTGAAAATGTATTTTTCATTGTAAAGTTATTTAGTGTTCAGTCAAGGTCGGGCAGTAGTGGTGTTTGAGATGTACTGCTTACATTACTGCCTGTGCATTTGCTCATGTTTGAATCAGAGACGTTGTAATGGCTGAGTATCATAAAACATTTAAATGAATTGACACTGAGAAGTTTACAAGTTACAAGTTTATATTTGATTTACTGCAGTTTCCAAAATATATTATTATTGGTCCTATAAGTTAGAATAATGAGACTGAAGAAATTTCTTTTATCTTTTTATAGATTAGAGCATTTTCCCTTGAATGATTATTGATTAAGAAGAAAACATTAACTATGAGAGGTCATTAAGATTTTTTGTGTGTAGTTTTGAAACTATCTCCCAATATCTGAAGGTATTAATCTGTATATAGTAAAATAATTTCTCCTTTCTTCTGTACAATTTGTAGCACACGGGGAGTTTGTCATATTCTGCCCATATTTTAAAAATATTCATACTTTGAATCTTAGTGAGTTTTTAAAGGTTTTCTTCCCCTGGACATAGAACAAAATATTTTTTAGTAGCATGGAAGTATATTTCATGTCCTTTATGATAAATAAATGAACAAATGGGTTGTTCATGTGCGTAGATGTCTTCAGAGTGTAGTAGATACATTCAGAGCTGTGTCAATTTAGTGTCTAAATCATATACCACTTATTTAAAGTGGCTCACTCAGCATATCAACGGATTGGATTCGTTGATTTTGCTCCTAAGGTGGGCTTTTTTTTTATTTTAAGAGGGAGTTACTCAGAAAGATCTAAAATATATTTTTTAAAAATGAATTTTTAGATTAAAGTGCCTAGTTTCTGATTAATGAATAGAGAATGAAAAGTGAGGGGGGAAAGCATAATCTTTTAAAGTTTTAAATTTACAGTTGTGCCACACTTACGTAATACTAGTTACAAAATATGAGTTTCAGAATCTTTATGCTGTTTGCATGTACTGTGTCCCATAATGTGTGGGTTACAGCATTAAACAGTATGAAATATTGCTCTGATATTTAGCTCCTGATGTTTTGACATATATTCTTAATTTAATAATTGGTTATTCACAATTCTTATTATTGGTGGAAGAATAGCATTAGAAGTATCAAAGCTAAAAATTCCATTATGTGTTGTTTTATTTTTTAATTCATATTTTATAGTTTTAGCTTCTTGTTGAGGTCCCACTGGTCTTGAAAGATTGACACACGTGCGTGTGTGCACGCACATATTCCCATCATTGCGTAGGCAAGACAGGTATTGCTTATACTAATCTTCCTGTTGGGGGGGGCTAAATGTTTTAAGTTGTGGTTTTATCAACAAAGCCGTAGTAAGCTTAATTAATTTTTTATTTGAGGAAGATATTGTTTGAAATCTGTTTGGAAGAATTGCACTATTTAATAATGCTGCTACTACGTAAGATAACTCTGGGGAATTTATTTCATCAGATAAGATGAATGGCTTTCCAGAAGGTGATTTTTTCCTCTTTTACATTTCACCTTAAAAAAAAAAGTCACCCATATTCAAGAGGTTGGTTTGTCAAATTCAGTGTTTTAAGTATGATTTGGTTCTGGTCAGTTATGTAGCTACTGCTTCAGCAAAATGCTTTCTTTGTGGCCTTTGACAAAGAGACAAGAGTGACCAAATAGAATTTCAGGGTAATAAGTATAGGAAAAAACCTCTCTATTGTATGGGAAGAAACTTGAACTTTTTAAAAGAAACATCTCTTAAAAATGGTTCTGGCCACAGCAGAGTACTTAAGACATATGTACCAACTTCAGTTTGCCTTGAAATTGGGTTAAACAACGAAAGCAATGTTATATATAATAAAAAATGATTAAACTGGTCTAGAACTTTTTAGGAAAAAACCCTGTTAGACACTTACTCTTGCTGGTGCTGTCAGAAAATCGCCATTGCCACCACCAGCCTGCTACCGTCCATTTCTCTGTGTACGTGGTCATCAGAGGGCCTTGAATTTATCCTGAGAAAATGGTCTTTTCCTCCTGTTTTCTCAAAGAAAAAAGATCGTGTTCAGGTGATTTATGTTTGGTAACTTTCTATTTTGGTTTCTCTACATTTTTGTTCAGCTAAAAGTAGTTATTTCTTCATTGAAGGCTTACGATATGTTTATTAAATGTCAAAGTGAGATTTTTTAAAAAAGAAGCCAAGTTTTTCATACGGTTATAGTCAGCTCCAAAAAACTTTGTCTCATAAGATAGTACTGTTTATTTGCATCCATTTATTTTGATTCTATTGTTAAATTACCTGACTTTATAAAAAATATTTACAAACTTTTTCTTGCCTTAAGATGTAACATTTTCACACCTGAAACTCATGTAACATTGTCAACTATACTTAATTAAAAAAAAAGATGTCACATTTTCTGCTTAAATGATTACCTAAAGAGTGATTATTTGCATCACAAAAGAATTTAGTTTAGTATTCCTTTAAATCCATGAAATAGAAATGCCAAAGTAACGTTTAGTATACTTCTCTGTGACCTTTCATAATCAGAAATTTTAAATTATGTTCATGACATAATTTGCTTTTATTTTAATGTGAACACATATTAGGAAATTATTTGGAATATACATTGCAAAGTGATTATAAGAATTAGGCTGAATTCAAATCTTTTGATTTTTGCTTGGATTAATTAATTTAGAAATTTCTCTGTAAGTGAGACTTAAGAATTTGTATAATCTGTGATTAATGGAAATAAGGGCATTCTTTCTTTGTTCCTAATGATTCTATTATATTATTGTTTTGCTTAGTTTGGAAACAACCATGTATTGTCCTTACTTGGCTGATATTAGTAAACGTGTCTATTTCCTAAATGTAGGGATTGTACTTACTTATTTATGTAAAGGTGAAACACTACAGTAGCAGAAAAATAGCACTGGCTCTTTAGCTCAAATAAGCACTGTAACATGGATGTATTTCTACTACTGCCAAATAAAACAGTGATGGTACATCTTACTGATGTGTTGACTATTTTATGCAGTGCTCATATACATTTGCATGATGACACTGGTCTCATCAGACCCCGTCACAGAGGAGCTCTCCATGTCCCTCAGTCCACACCCACAGGCGCAGAGAGCACCGACGACTGCAGAACCGTCAGAATCAAGTACCAAAGCACATGTCTTCTCTGTAGACGAAGTGGGAGAAAAGACAGTTCTGTGATGAGTGAAGCCAGAGTACTTGTGTTTTAATTAATAAAGTGTTTGGTTTGGGAATGCCATCAAACACAATATAAACTTACCTAATTGATGTTCGTGCATCCGTCCCTATTCAGACATCCCGTTTCCCCCCACTTCCTGTCAGAGTCCACATATGTTTAGTCAAGGCAGAGGGGATGCTGCCGGGGGCCCTGGGGCACCGCCTGGCAAGGCGGCTTCCCCGGCTGTAAAACAGCCCAAAGCACACCAGCCCGCGGGCACTCTTCCCAGTGCGGAGACAGGGCTGGACAGGGACCAGGACCGGACGCTGGAGCCGCACCTCAGCCTCTCTTCTGTTTCTTTGTCGCCTGCCGTCCTCTTCGATCCCGCTGCCCGGACGTCATATTTTGTATATTTTAAACATCTCTGGGTTTGGGGGCACCTGGGTTTTTGGTGGCTCAGTCAGAAGAGCACTGGACTCTTGATCTCGGGGTCATGAGTTTGAGCCCTATGTTGAGTGTAGAGATTACTTAAGTAAATAAAAAAAAAAACTTTAAACATCTCTGAATTTTTAGGTACGTTTAAAATACGTCTCTACAAGCATCTCAGTGTCTTACTGTGATATTATTTGTAGGGCTTTGCTGGAAATTTCTGTTAATTCATTTGGTTCATCCACTGTCGTCTTTACTGTTCTTATGCCACTTTTGACTTTTATTCTGTAGTATTTCTTTTCCCACCCTGTATTCTGTGATACTTTATCCTGCCACCTCTACTCCTTTAATCTCGCTCTCTCCTCATGCTGCTGACATCTTTGATCACGCTGCACAGCTCTCTTGTCTGCTGAGGTGTTTGGGTTTGTGTTTTTTTTTTTCCTACCTCTAAGTAACCTTCATCATTTGTGCAGAGAAGGACTGAATTGCGGTACAGAAGAGAAAAGCAAACCTTCCTATGACACTTTATTCTTAAAAGCCACAGCAAAGGAACGGGTACATCAAATACCACCTCAGCGTTTTGCTTTTAACTGTCTCTTATGTGTGTCACAAAAGCCTTTCACAAAGTACATTTATATATAGGAGACTACAGAACTTTTATAATTTGCTATGTTTGAAATAATACCATAATGCTTGAATATAGAGGAGCACTTTGACAATTGCAAGCACTTGAAATATATAATTTCCAGAACTTTGCTTTTTTTTTTTCAAAAAAATTTTTTTTATTTTAACAACACTGTGAGAGAATAGGCCCACAGGCTTTAAAAAGGACTGGATCCTTAATGTGGTAGGGGGTGCCTAATTTAAAAAAGTAGGTTAAAGCAGGTGTGTTTGTTATCTACTGCTGCATTACAAATTATCCCAAAATTTAGCAGCTTGAAACAACAAACATTATCTCACACAGTTGCTGAGGGTTAGGAATCCCAGAATGGCTGTTGCTGGTGGTTCTGGCTCAGGGTCTCTCCTGAGATTGCAGCCATTGAAGGTCTGACTAGGACTGAAAGATTTGCTGTCAAGCTTTGCTTACTCACATGGCCATTGTCAGAGGCCGTTAGGTCTTTGCTATGTGGGCCTCGTAACAGAGCCGCCTGAGTGTCTTTAAAACTACTGGGGCATCTCCCAAATGGAGTAATTGAAGAGGTATCAAGGCAAAAGACACAGTATCTTTTATAACCTAGACTTGGAAGTGACATACCATCATACCATGCTAACATATCGTGTTGTATTGATCACACAGACCACCTTTTGGACAGTGTGGGAGGAGATCACACAAGAGTGTGAATATTAAAAGATGGGATCATTTGGGGTCATCTTGGTGGCTGGACACCACCGCAAGGAATCAAAATACACCGGATGTAGTTAAGGTCGACCTGGTTCTTTGGGCAGTGTTGATGCGGAGTCAAGGCCTTTACTTGCAATGCGGGTCCATTTGGTATTCCGAGATATCTTTGTTATATAAACTACACCGCTAAATCATCACCTGCGATTTCCAGTTTTCCTTACTTTTGAAGGAGAGAAACTTTACATGAAAAGCAATGTATGCTGAGTCCCCCTAGTTTTTATAATTTTGTACTCAGTTTTATACATTTGTCTTTCCCACACCTAGCTTGATGGTAAGTTTTATAATCTCTTTACCTTTCTCAAGTTTTCAAAGCTTTCATCTCAGCTTTTCTAAAACCATAACTCATTTCGCCTTTATATTTTTCCTTTTAAGATGTTGATGTCATTTCAGTAGCATGCAACTGTTATAATCAAGTTGGAGAACAAACCCGAGTGACTCAGGGTGGGTATATGAGGAATGTCTGTACGAACTGGCAAATCTTTGATTTCAATAGTGTTAAACTTAGCTTGTTCCAAGCTGAGCTCCTGACTATACCTGCCTAACCTCCTTCTGCCGGTCTTTCTCACCCCAGCAAAGGACAACTCCACTCTTCTAGCTCCTCAGGCCAAAAACTTGGTCCTCCCACCGCATGTTGAATCTGTTGCCAAAATCTACCAGTTCTGCTTAAAATGTACCAAGAAAAAAAAAAAGTGCTGAGCGTGTCTCACTACCTTCACAGGCGTCACTGTGGTCCGCGCTCCCCTCACCTGCCAGCCCGGTGGTTTTGGAAGCCGCCCAACCGGCCTTCCTGCTTCAGTGAGTGTATCTGCAACACGTCAGCTGGAGTGAACGTGTTAAAAATATGTCCGATCATGTCGCTACTTTGCTCAAAATCACCATGGCCACCCACCTCAAAGGCCAAAGTCCTTCCAACCTTCTCCATCAGCTGTCTCCTGCCCCACTCCACTTCCTCTCTCTAGTTCAATTTAAATTTTTCTCTTTTCTTTCATCTATCTTTTATTATTTATTTTCTGCATGCAGCGAAGAACTGAAGATCTCCCCCACCAGAAAAAACTCCCCCTCTGGATCGACATTTCAGGTTTTAATATGGATTGTCTGATGGCTTTAACTGAGTGGCTGGTGGCCCACGTTGAAAAGGCCCATGGGTGCTAATATTCACAGGTGCCTTTATGTAGGTTTTAGAAGGGCCAAAGGTGATTTGCCTTCAAGATTATATAAGATTATGTAAGTATTACTTACTTTCAGGTTTTTTGTTTTTAACCTCTTCTCCCTCCCCCTTCTCCTTCCACCTTTGTCTATCACCACTTTTAGAGTTGAAGAGGAGAGCCAAGAAAAGGACAGCCACAGCAGACGAAGTCGTCCCCAGACTGCTGCCCTATGGTCTCAGCGTTAGAAGAAAAATTGGCCAAAGGTCATGGTTTGGATGAAGATAGCGTAGTGGTTCGGGGTCTTGGTTAGAAACCAGGACTGGGGAGTCGCTGAGAGAGGTGGGCCGCAGGGCAAACCGGCTGTAGGTGGTGGGGAGCCAGCTCCAGCCGCTCTATGAATCCCATCATCACTCCCTTCCCACTGGGGATGTGGCCTTCCGTCCCCGGCCCCTGCCCGGAGGTGGAGGCAGACCCCACGTAAAAGGTTCAGCGACCCAGAGTCGGGCGACACGCAGGTTCTGGGGGAAAGTTGGCAGCCGCCGCCCCCTCTTCCGTCTCCCTCCTGGACACCCCACCCCTCTCCGGGCGCTACGGCGGACGTGGGGGTGGGGGGAACTGGCCTAGTGTTCTGGAACAGCTGCAGCCGGCGCTGGGCCCGCCTGGAATGCGGGAACAGGCTGCGCACCAGGACTTTTATGGAAACTTGCTGGTGGAGACGGCGGCGGCGGCGGCGGCAGCCAGAGGGCTCCCAGCGGCCGGAGCGGCAGCGGCAGCGCCCGGAGCGCCCAGACCCCCGCCCACACCCAGGCGCAGGACGCGCACAGCCTCTCCGCGCGCAACGAGGACACTCGCTCGTCGCCGGCTCCTGGCGGGTGAGAGGAGTCGGGGAACGGGGGGCGGGGGCGGCGGGCCCGGAGGTGTCGGGTCCCCCTCGGGGGCGGGGGCCGCAGGGAGACGCGCCCCGCTCCCGGCTCCCGGCGGGGCTGCAGCCAACTGGGGCGGCGCGTCCGGCCCGGGCGAGCGGCGTCCGGCGGGCGCGGCGGGGTGGCTGCCCGGCTCTGCGCTCTGGCCGCGCGAACCGGCCTCTGGCTCTGGGGGCCGTTTGCTGGCCCTGCGCCCCTGCTTTCAGCCCCGCTCGTGCAGGGTGGGCCGAGTTGCGTTCGGGTCCTTTCCCCACTCCTGCAGGGAAGAGCCCTCCGCGAGCGGAGTGGGTGCAGTCCCTTCGCTCTACCCTTGGGGTCCAAGCAGGTATAAAGTTCAGTGTCGTCCCCCCACCCACCACGTGCCCCCGGCGCGGTCTCCGTCTCCGCCCGCGATGCCTGCTGTTTTTAAGAGAAATCATTCCTGGTCTGTCCCTGCGGAGGCTGGGGAGTAAAATGTGATTTAATAGCCTATCTTATCTACCCCCTCCCTCCAAAGTATGTTTTGGAGGCGATTTTGTCCGAGGTGGGATGTCGGGGTTGCGCAGCTACAGTTGGCAGTTGGAGTGCATAACGTGGTCACCTCTTGAGACCTCCCTTGTCCCTCTGCTTTTTGAAAATGCGAAGCCATTCCGACTGCTTATAAACTGTGAAACGCTCTGCAATGCTAAAAATGTATTGGCATTTGCAAAGAAAATGGTTAACCAAGTTGAGAGGTTAGTTGATTATCGCAATGGCTTTGAGGTCTTTATTTTATATTTATTTAAGGTCCATAACGCAAACAAAGAGAGTTGGGGGGAGGGTGCGGAGGCGAGAGAGTGAGAACTAGGTAAAAATAGCATAAGGGAGATGTCCTAACAAAATGTCTGTCCTAGGGAAAGAGGCAGGTAGAAAAATGAAGTGAGCCATAAGAAATAGTTCCATGAGCAAAGCAATGGGAGCATCATTCATCAGCTAAAGTTTGTTAATGAATTTATGTAACGGGCCCACTGGCCTGCGAGTCACAGCATAGCTATGTGTTGGGTAGTACCATTAAGTAAACCCGAGTATTTTTATACCATCTTAGTCACACGTCATTAAGTGAACCTCATCATGCCCCCCCTCCCCGTCCGTCCTTGTACAGCTTAAATAACTGCCATAAGAAAACCCAAAGTACACCTAAGTCTCTGAAATTCTTTTGAGTTTGAGGTGTGCGAAAGTGGAAAAATGCATAATTAATCAAATGGAGCGACTGTCTTCTGGGGAGATATGTTTAATATAAATGAAATTTGATTATTTAATATAATTAAGATTCATCCTCACAGGTATTAGCCCCCTATTTTTGAAGATCTTTTATATTTTGACTGGGATAATTTAAATAAAAATGTGGCGAATTGTGTATTTTATCTGCAACAACTTCCTTAAGGAGCCCTGAGCAAAAACCACAACAAAATTCTTTTACATCCAGTTTCCCTCACTACAGTATTGGTATAATTCAGTTTTAATAGAAGATTCACATTTCTACATCCATTTTAGGCTGAACTGTACTGAATAGCAATTTTTCTTCCTCACCTTCAATGGAATCTATGCTATTTTTGAAAATTTGATATGTAAGACTGATCATTGTCAAAATGTATGTCATCTTGAGAGGGCTATATTTAGCATCAACAAAGGAATGCGTTATCTAGGCTTTTGAACAGTATTTTTCCCCTGAAATTACACTTGAAGTATTTAGGTTAGGGTTTCATTTGTGAACAGAATGCAAACTGAGTATGTATATTTGGAAGATTAATTGGGGATTTAGATTGCTTGGAAGCCGAGTGACCTAAAATGACATACTTCATTTAGGAAAAAAAATAATAAAACCTGTTATTTTTGAAACCCCCTAAAGGCAAATAAAGGTATTGTTTAAATAAAAACACATGCCTACAAGAAAGAAAACAATGCAGTAAATGTAGAAAAACGTGTAACAGACGCGTAGGTGTCTAGAAGCTTTTATGGAAGAGAGGACTCCGTACATTTTATAGTGTGTGGGCCATATACACACAGAAAATGTCTCGGTAATCTTTATAATTTCGAGGGAAAATGACCTACAACATTCTTAATAATTTCCCCCATTTCTGTTCTTCTTTATTCAGTTCGTGGTCTGTATCACCTGTGTAGTTTCTTTCACATTCTCTTCTGGTTTTGTAATTGCAAAATTACATATTATTTACATATACTTAGAATTGGTATATTTTCTCTTTCTGTTTAAATATTCAGTCCGTAATTTGGCTGGCCTTCCAGTAGTATACTTTCTACACTCTAGGGTGAGTGGATTTTTACCCTGACATCCAACTTCTAGTAAAATGTTTTTGTTCTAAAGTTATTATAACCACATTATAGGTATGGTTAAAAATGATCAAGAATGGAAAAGGGGGCTTTCAAAACAGGACACGTGTACTGTTGGTGTTTTGATAGGTCTCCTCCCTTCCCTTGCGCACAGGATTTTTCCCTCGCGTGGCCGTAGCTCCGGGAGACCGCGTGGGCAAGCCCCTGGTGCAGTATCTGCCGGCCAGTAAGTGTTCAGTACCCCTTCTCTTTCTCCCCACGCCTCCTTTTTTTTTTTTTCCCCTTCTTGTCATCTCCTTTTGCTGTCAGATTAGAAGACAGATTGGGGCTCCCTGGGCCACGTTTTGAGGTTGGTGAAATTTGACTTCTACCTTCCTTTCTGTGCCTCTTTCTTGTCCTTTCCTCCCCTTTGTGCCTTCTTTCAGGCCAAACTAGGCCTCCCTTTGTCTCTCCATTTTCTCAGTGCGGCCTGTTCCTTTAGATCAGGGCCACAAATTGGCAGCCAGAAAGCCGTCTTCAGCCACAGGCATACTTACAAATTGGTACATTTTGTGATAAGGATTTCCAGCCTCTCCTGCAAAAGTGGGTCGTTTCTGCATAGCAGCAGTACCCTGGGACTAGGTAGCTGCTTCCCGCTCAGGTCACACATATCCCTTCTGACACCGTCTCCACCTTCCCTATTACCTCAACCTGTAGTCACTGGTGTTACCTGCCAGTGACACTCCCTGACATGAACTTACATTTACTTTGCCTGACTCTAGACGCTTGAGTATGCAGTAGTCCCCTGACGTATGAGGCAAGTCTGAAGGGATCGGATGCAAAGTCTGGACCCGGCGTCAGGAACCTGGACTTGAAATGCTGTAGATAGATTTTGGTTAGCAATCCTTCTCTTAAATAATGTGATCGTGGGGGTGAGAAGAAGAGGTTAACGTTCATTGACACTAATTGCTGGTGTCAATTTGAGCTGGAAGGGACCATGTGTAGTTAAGTAAAACATCTGAACTGGTGGGATTACAGAAAGCATAGGGTAGTATTTCTGGGAAAGAAATCTTTCCTAGGAACTCTTAAACTCCACCCTAGAAGTGTGTAGGAGAGGTTTTTTTTAACCCCTAGAGACTGACCATAAAGAGAAGTTAACTTCTTCTGCCTCCCCACCCTCCCTTCGTTTGGGGCCAGAGGCCTGGGTCTGCCCACTCCCAGCTGTACCCTTCCTTGAAAGGTCATCTTCCACCCGCAGAGAGGGTGAGGAGGCCCAGTCTCCTCCAGAGATTACCACGTCCATGGGCTTGGGAAACCAACTGCTGGGTTTTCATGATACCTAGTTTAATGTAAACTCACTCGATCTTATCTTCTATTCATTCATTTATGCATCCTCATCATCAGCCCTCTTTTTGGAGATGTTAGTCGTAAGTTTTACGACTTTGGATCAGAGAGTTTTCCTGTTATCTCTTTGTCATTCATCCACTCGCTCAAATATGAATTGAGTTGGTACCGTGTCCTAGTTGTGTGAGACGTTAAGGATAAAGAACAGAGTGGAGTAGCATTCTTTTAAGGGGCTTGTAGCATGCTGAATGCTCTTTGAGAACTCTCACCTACAGTCATAGGAGTGCAAAGTGTTGTACATTGTTAACAGAGAAGAATAGCACAGCAGGTGGAAAATAAGATTCCTGGTTATGGGGGCGCCTGGGTGGCACAGCGGTTAAGCATCTGCCTTCGGCTCAGGGCGTGATCCCGGCGTTATGGGATCGAGCCCCACATCAGGCTCCTCCACTATGAGCCTGCTTCTTCCTCTCCCACTCCCCCTGCTTGTGTTCCCTCTCTCGCTGGCTGTCTCTCTCTCTGTCGAATAAATAAATAAAATCTTAAAAAAAAAAAAAGATTCCTGGTTATTAGTGAGGAATTGTTTATTGGTCGGAAAAACTCACTATTTCACACAGATAAAATATTTTTGAATTGTGACAAGGTTTATGACTGGTTTTATATTTTTAGTTATCTTTTTAAATTTTATTTATTTACTTGCCAGAGAGAGAGAACACAAGCAGGGGGAGAAGGCAGAGGGAGAAGCAGACTCCCCACTGAGCAGGGAGGCCGACGCAGGGCTCCATCCCAGCACCCTGGGATCATGACCTGAGCCGAAGGCAGACGCTTAACCGACTGAGCCACCCAGGCGCCCCATAGAATATTTTTAAAGTATAAGGTTATGATCTTCCTTAACTGAATGTAATGTTACATTGTATTTAGGTGTATATTTCTGCTAAAGTGAAAAATGATAAAAATTTAGGCTCACATTTTATAAAGCTCAAAACAACATTTGTTCCAAAGACTGTAAAGAGATCTTAACATTTCCTTGTAGTATATAGTTAAGTATTCTAAAATCTTCAAGAGACACCAGGGTGGCTCAGTAGTTAAACGTCTGCCTTCAGCTCAGGTCATGATCCCAAAGTCCTGCGATTGAGCCCCATGTCCAGCCCTACTCAGCGGGGAATCTGCTTCTCCCTCTCCCCGTGCCCCTGTTTGTGCTCCCTTGTGCACTCTCTCTCTCTCTCAAATAAATAAAATCTTAAAAAATAAAATCGTCTTAAAAGTGGAGACAAAGAATTTACTTGAGTTTAATGAAATGCAGATTTAAAGCTGACCGTCTTGACATTTCTGTTCCTTGAGAAAGGAGATAACACATTAACACAATGAAACAGTTATTATAAATGATAGCTATGATTTTTAAAATTCTTAACTCCTGTGTTATTTGCTAATTGGAATATTTTAATTGCATGTCTAAAAAGTTAATTTAGAAAATTTAGAAAATACAGAGGTCAAACATAGATACAATAATTCTAGAACAGAAATATCAGCATGCGTATTTTTAGATCTGTTGTACTTAGTATTACATTCTGTGAGACTTACATATTGTCTCACAGCTTGAGCGTCATAACTTAATATTCAGCCTGGAGATGGTAACATCCCCAAATTATACTCTATTCTTAAACACATTTTGTCAGGCTATTAAGTCATTTTCAAAAGCTTCTTGAAGCTTCTCTCACTAATTGCTATGCCTATTGATGCCAATATTAATATTACCATTGGGCATATTATATATATGTTTTATGTACTTATATTAGGTAAAAATGGAGAATGATAAGGTGAAATGAGTAGTTGGGTAACAGTCAAGAAACCTAGAGTCTAGTTCCTTGTTCTGTGGCTGAACAGCTTGCAACGTGGATAAGTCACTGAATCTCTTTGTGCCTATTTTTTCATATGGTAAATGAAGGGGTTGGACTAAGTGATATTTTTTTTTTTAAAGAATTATTTGAGAGGGAGTGCACGTGTGGGCACATGTGTGCAAGTGGGGGGGGCAGAGGGAGAGAATCTTCAAGCAGACTCCCTGCTGAGCGCTGAGCTGGACACCCAGCTCAATCCCAAAACCCATGAGATCACAACCTGAGCCAAACCAAGAGTAGGATGCTTAACTGACTGAGCCACTCAGGTTCCCTGGACTAAGTGATCTTTAAGGTCCTTAGATAAAGAGTTCTAAATATCCATGATTTTTTTAAAAAAAATATTTATTTGACAGAGAGAGAGAGAGCACAGGCAGGGGGAGTGGGAGAGGGAAAAGCAGGCTCCCTGCTGAGTAGGGAGCCCGATGCGGGGCTCGATCCCAGGACCCTGGGATCATGACCTGACGCAAAGGCAGACGCTTGACTGAGCCACCCAGGTGCCCCAAAATCCATGATTCTTAATCCATGTATAAACAGACCCCAAATGTAATTCTGACAGGTAGTAAAACCTGTTCAAAACTATACTCATTTTCTGACCCTTCAAACATACTTTCAAGTTTAATCTCAAGTAACGGTAGCTCTTGTCTACTCATTTGCTCAACTGGAAACTTCGAGTTAATTCTTCACAGTATTCTTCTCTCCTCTCCCTCTCCGAATATAAGTGGCCAGAGTTCTTGCAGCAGTACCCCGGCTACAAGGTAAATTCCCTGGAAGCAGGGACTTTGTCTTTTGGTTCACTTTCATCCTTCCATAGCCTAGAATAGTGCCTGGCACATAGTAGGCGCTTGATAAACACTGGTTAAATAAGTGAATGAATGGGCCACCATGTCCTGTCAATTCCACTTCGGAAATGTCTCTTCCAACTTTTCATTCGTAATGCCACTGTCTCAGTCCAGGCTCTTCTCTTGCCAAGACCACTGTGCTTGTGCTCTTCCTTGTAGTCTTCCCCCGTTTACTTCAGTTTTCTGCGCACTGTCAGAAGGCTTTTTCTTTCTAGAATATGTATCTGATTCACATGCTTGCTTTAAAAAATCCTTTTCTGGATGCTCACTGCCTATAAGATCAAATCTAAACTATCTTTTTTTTTTTTTAAAGATTTTATTTATTTATTTGACAGAGATAGAGACAGCCAGCGAGAGAGGGAACACAAGCAGGGGGAGTGGGAGAGGAAGAAGCAGGCTTATAGCGGAGGAGCCTGACGTGGGGTTCGATCCCATAACGCCGGGATCACGCCCTGAGCCGAAGGCAGACGCCGAACGACTGCGCCACCCAGTCGCCCCAAATCTAAGCTATCTTAATAGGACATTTAGGAATCTTCCCAGTCCGTGCCCAGCCTGTCTTTCTAGTTTCACCATGGATTTGGTGGATAACTTACAGCTCCGCAAATTTACAATGGGCATCAGGAATTGGTGTTTTTGTTCATGTTGCTTCTTTTGTCTGAATGTTGTGGAATCTATTTATCTTAAATCCTATTTATCTGTCAAGGTCTAAATCAAATATCACCAACTCTGTAACTTTCTTTAACCTCAACCCCCTCCTTCACCCTCATTGTCTTTTCCACAACTTTTCCATGTTTCTATAGCCCTGCATATATACTGCTGTTATAGCACTTAATCCTTTGTATTATAATTATTTGTGGTCCCATCTGTTTCTCCCAACAAAGCTACTTGATTTCAAAGGCTTTTTCATACATTTTGTATTCCGTTGCCACGCATAACGTCTGGTACAAAGTACGTTCTCCTTTTCACAAAAATACTGTATTATAAATACAGACCAAACGTGTCAAATTTGAAAAAAATGCAACATTTTGATAAATCATACAGCAATATGCCGTAGGCTGTAGTAATATTGCAATACACTGAAACCTACGATGGGTACTTCGTTGTCTTCATTTGACATGAATGAGTAATATGTTAGAACGGAATCATTAAACGCCTTCATCATCCCAGCCTTCCGTATTATGATAAAGCTCTTGTTGATGAGCTCCCTGTTTAAACTTATCCTTTGGTGTTTTCTCTCTACTCATTCTTCATAACAATTCATCTGGCTTGTCTGCAATCTTTTATTTATTTATTTATTTATTTATTTATTTATTTATTTACTTTTTTTTATTATATTATGTTAGCCACCATACAGTACATCCCCGGTTTCCGATGTTGTCTGCAATCTTAAACACTTGGAACAGTGCAGAGGGACTGAATTGTTGTGTTGCTGCTGCCCCCTGAAGGTGGCCAGGGACATCGCATCTGCCTGTGCACGCGGAAGAAAAGCCACTTAATACTAGATTAGGAAAAGGCTGAGCTTCCCCATGTAAAATCCTTTGACATTCAGGTTACTGACTATAGGAATTAAGTTATTAAAATAACTTCATGTAGCATTCTGTTTTAAAACAGTGAGGGAGTGCTCAGTCCAACTATTCCCTTTGTGGAATGAGAACTGACATGGTTTGATAGAATGTTCTTTCCTGTGATTCAGCCAATCTCAGAATGTGGTTTTAGAATCCCTGGGTCCCCAAGACCTTTTAGGAGCCTATGAAGCCCTTCCTTTTCCAATTATATGGTCTGTATGAGGTCATATCTTTAAATACTTCAGTCAGAACAACATATCACAATAGTTTGAGTGCAGAAGCAGGTATGAGAATGTATCTGTCTCTTATTAAGCTAGAATTAAAGAGATGTACAAAAATATAAAACAATGCTACTCTTACTGTTTTTATTTTGAAAAAGTTATTTTTCTTTCTTTTTTTTAAAGATTTTATTTATTTATTTGACAGAGAGAGAGACAGCCAGC
This sequence comes from Ursus arctos, assembly GCF_023065955.2. Classification (NCBI taxonomy): domain Eukaryota; kingdom Metazoa; phylum Chordata; class Mammalia; order Carnivora; family Ursidae; genus Ursus; species Ursus arctos. Next base: position 42,084,582 of record NW_026622786.1, on the reverse strand, counting down.
GAGAGAGGGAACACAAGCAGGGGGAGTGGGAGAGGAAGAAGCAGGCTCCCAGCAGAGGAGCCTGATGTGGGGCTTGATCCCAGAATGCCGGGATCATGCCCTGAGCCGAAGGCAGATGCCCAACAATTGAGCCACCCAGGCGCCCCTGAAAAAGTTATTTTTCATAAAATGTTTGTGTTGATATATAATGGATTTGTTATTTTAAATGACTCTTTTGGGAAGACTTTAACCACTCAAGAAAAATTGTGAGTTTTTATTTGATTAAGTCATTAATAAGATTAAGTTACATATATAAATAAAATATAAGGATTTTTTAAAAATATAAGGATGTTTTTAAAGCTGCAGTACGTTTCAGGAAAGACCTGGAGTCTCTATACTGAATAAAGAAGAGTGGGAAAAGTATTTTAATTTGCAATATATTAAATATCTGTAGATATAATCTATATAAAAGCTCTCTAAGGCTTCTCAGTATGGCCCAGACATTAAGCCCTGAGCTCAGAAAGTTTGAGAACCACTCCTCTAATTCATAGGCTTTCTTCTACTAGAGGCATTTTTCTTTAACATTAGAGAACTTATTTTTATGTGTTCACACTTTCAGATGTTTTTTAAATGAATCATTTTCTAACTAAACATGTTAGCCTCATTATATTGGTAATTATCTTTTATCCCATCTAGACTATGAGCTCCATAAAAAGAGATATTTTAGGGGTGCCTGTGTGGCTCAGTTGGTTAAGCGTCCAACTCTTGATTTCAGCTCAGGTCATGATCTCAGGGTTATGAGACTGAGCCCCTTGCTGGGCTCTGCGCTGGGCATGAAGCCTGCTTAAGATTCTATATCCCCCCTTCCCCTCCCACCACCCCCCCCAAAAATTAAAAATAGAGATTTTATTCATCTTTGTAGTGCCTTGCACTATGTCTAGCCCATTGTGGAAAGAGGTTCAATAAGTTTCTTGAACGAATGAATACTCATTTCAGCTAGTTTCATCTTTTACCATTTATTCTTAATTCTTCCACACTCCTAACCTCTAAATCTGCGAAATAACGTGCAAACCAGCTACCGTGTGGCCCATTATAGGGATTTAGTTGTTAGTTTCCACTCTCCTCCTTAATTCTGTATAGAGACTCCAGGTCTTTCCTGCAATATACCATAGCTTTAAAAATATCCTTACCTTTCATTTAACATATGTAACTTAATTTTATTAACGATTTCATCAAATGAGAAGTTAGTGATTTTCTTTGAGTAGTTCACATCTTCCCAAGAGAGAATAAAAGGCAAGAATTAAGGGGCTTGACTGAGGGACTTGGTTGGATTGCGTGGCACCTGGGATGTGGTGGCTGCAGCCGAAGGATGAGGATAAACACCCAGGAAGTACTTATGCGTTATGCTGCAAGAGATGGTACAAAATAAACGAAACAGACTTTGTGTTGTTGAAGATGATGGAAAAAGTGAGCAGTAGCTGAAGCTTCTGGATGGGTACATGAGGGTACATTATATTAGTCTAATTTTGTATGTATCTGAAATTTCCATAATAAAAAGGTAAAGAAGATAGATTAGATGGATATATCTGGGATGTTTAACCATATAAAAAATGTAAAAGTTTATGCCAGGTATGCCTAGAAGCCTAATAAGCACATTTAGAGTGTCAGAGACTGAAGGAGAGAAAACATTCATGCTTAGGGCTTAATGGAGAAAATCATGATTTCTATTATAATTAGTTTGGGAAAATACCTCACTGGTTTAAAAAAAAAAAAAAGTGGCTTGAGAATTGTCGTGGAAGGGGGCCCCTGGCTGGCTCAGACGGAGGAGTGTGTGACTGTTGATCTTGAGATCGGGAGTTTGAGCCCCATAATGGGTGTAGAGGTTACTTAAATAAACAAAAACTTAGAAAAAAAAATGAGCTGTTGAATGTGTATGTTAGGTAAGAGGTTAAAGGAATGGGAAGGGAAACCAGGTCTGAGGGAGGCTGCAGAAGGCCTAATAAGCCCAGATGAGAATGTTAGCTGTGACCATGCTGCCCTGTGCAGTTAGTGTCCTCAGAACTGGAGTGACCAGAGTTAAGGAGCACAGAGGGGTAGGGCATGCAGTAGTTGAGTCGGTGAGCCTGATGAAGACAGAATGTGACTTGTTACCCTATGAGCAATCAAAGGAATCATGGCTAGAAGTTACCATGGGAACTTTTTTAAACCTCATTTTACTAATCATGTATACTTAAAATAATTATTCTGGTAAGAACTTTGAAGAAACTGCATTAAAACAGCTTCCCCATAGAAGCTGAGGTAACTTTATGTACTCACCACACTTGGATTCTGGGACCTATGGAAAAGACCTGATAATTCGCAAATGTTTATTAGGATTCTGAAGAAGAGAACACTGTTAAAGTGGATACTTTGAATTTTAATAGCTTCTTGTCTTATAAGTTTATTAATCAAAATGATAGTGGTACATGTGGATACTAAATATATATCTGGTAACTTTATATGAAATTGAAGGGGGTTTGGGGTCTCTGCTCTAAATCAGCAAATTCCACCTGAGTTTATAGACTAGTGGGTGAAATGTTGACTAATAGCATATAAAAAAGCATGAAAATGGGAGGCAATGATAAAATTAGTCAAAGATTGAATGGATATTTGGATTTTGAGAATATGTTCCCAAAAGATTAATCTGAAAATCTGCAAGTGTCCAATAGCAGATTTTAACACAAGTGCTTAATGAACTTTCTGGTTCATTAAGGAAATAAAAGTTGGGTCAAAGGAATGGGATCTTTTAGACTTCTCCGTTTTGATGATTGCTATGTGGATATTAAAAATCTTTCCATGATGGCTTTTGGGGTCTATTTTAAATTATAATTTATTAGTTCATGGGCATTGAGGCACTGGAGAGGAGCCAATCTGCTATAACCTGGGAAAGGAGCATAAAGTCTACCGGATGTACAGGTGAAAATCTGGGTGGATGTAAGAGAAGTGCAAACAGTAGTTTGAGAATGGAGGTCATTATCTTGGGTGTCTAACTGGAAAGTGGGGGTACGGTGCATTGCCGCCTTTCAGTTCCGTATCAGAGATGGTTGATGTTAGAACTTTACCTGTGTCAGGGCGCCTGGGTGGCTCAGTCCGTTAAGCATCCGACTCTTGTTTTGGGCTCAGGTCATGATCTCAGGGTAGTGAGATCGAGCCCCGGATCGGGCTCTGCACTCAGGGGGGGGAGTCTGTCTGAGGTTCTCTCTCTCTCTCTCCCTCTGGCCCTCCCACACCTCCCTCAAATAAATAAATAATTCTTAAAAAAAAAAAAAAAAGAACCCTACCTGTGCGTGTAGATAATAAAGCAGACTGGACCATTAAAAATCCTGTTCCAAGGCTTTGGTGAGAGTTTTGGCCAAGAGACTGTGAACAGCATGAGACTAGGGAGAGCGTCTGTCTGTTCATTGAACTGTATTTCTCAATGCTCAGCAGAGTGCCTGGCACATAGCAGATGCTTAATAAATATTTGTGTAATAATAAATGGTGTGTTCTATTTATATTGTATTCCTGCATGATGAGAATCATAATGCTAGTAATACATTATATCCAAACAAGCTGTAACTGTTTATAAAGTGCTTCCCCTTAAAGTTGGCAGGATTGACTTATGCAGTCAACAGTTATCCCGCATGTCTTCTGTATGCCAGGCCCATGCCACAGGCTGTCGGTCCAGCAGTGCATAAACTACAGTCTGTTCTCTCAAAGAGCTCACACTCTGGTAGGGAGGCATTCAAGAAAGTGGCTCATTACCATACATTATGGTAAATGCTAGAGTCAGGGTAAGTGTGGGGGTGCAGTGGAAACACAGGAGAGTCAAGGAAGACTTGCTGGAGAAAAATGACTATCTAAGACCTAAAAGATGAGTAGGAGTCAGCTAAGAGACAAGGGAATGGGCAGAACTTTAAGCTGAGGGAGCTAGCTGTGCAAAGGCTTGAGGTGTGCCCGTTTTTCCTTGGGGATGATAGAATGGGAGGAAGGTGTGGACAGAGATGAGGCTAAAGAGGCAATGTGAACTACCAACGTGTATGACATCGCTGAATAAAAAGTGTAGAGTAAGAAAAAAAGGCCAGAGACTGAAACACATGTGGGCAGACAACATTGAAGAAACAGAGGCAGAGAAGCCCTCAGAGGAGGCACAGGGAATGGTCAGAGATATGGAAGAACAGGGAGAGAGAGGTGTCCTAGAGCCAAGTGAGGAGGATTTCAGAGTGAAGGAGCGGTGGAGACTGTCAGATGCAATCTTGACATTCTGGAGGAGGACGCTGTCCATTTTATTGGGCAATATAATGAGAAAGGCATTATTTTTCCTATTTTATATAAAAAACTGAAGTGCACAGAAGTAAACTGGCTTGTTCAAGACCATGCATCTAATAAACAGCCCAAACAGAAACCCTAAGACAAATTTTCTGGTTCTAACTCCAGTGCTTTCTCCACCATCATGGTCTTCTTGATGTGTTTAGAAAGTCAGCAGTTAAGGGGCGCCTGGGTGGCTCAGTCGTTAAGCGTCTGCCTTCGGCTCAGGGCATGATCCCGGCGTTGTGGGATCGAGCCCCACATCGGGCTCCTCCACTGGGAGCCTGCTTCTTCCTCTCCCACTCTCCCTGCTTGTGTTCCCTCTCTCTCTGGCTGTGTCTCTCTGTCAAATAAATAAATCTTTTTTTTTTTTTTTAAATCAGCAGTTAACTGTGAAAGTGTCATCAGGATAGAATTCTGAACATTTTACTACAAAGGTCCTTAAGCAACAAAAGCTTTAGTAGAATATTTTGAAAGACTTTAAAATATATTTGTATTAACCTTTCTCCAAATTTAAAAAGATACGGGTTTGGAAATTTTTGTATGAGAGAGAGTTTATGAAAAATTAGGACAAAATTGAACCTGAAAATACAATTTTAAAAATTGAAGTGTAATTAACAGTGTTATATTAGTTTCAGGCGTACAACATTGATTCAGCAGTTCTATTCATTATTCAATATTCACTACAATAAGTGTAGTCACCATTTGTCACCATACACGGTATTATTTACTGTGTTCCTTACGCAGTGCTTTTCATTCCCATGACTTACTTATTTTATAACTGGAGTTTGTACTTCCTAATTCCCTTTATGTATTTGGCCCATCCCTCTAGCTCTCTCCCCTCTGGCAACTACTGGTTTGTTCTCTGTTTTTTAAGAATTTATTGGGTTTGTTTCTTTATTCGTTTGTTTTTTTAGATTCTGCATATAAGTGAAATCATATGGTATTTGTCTTTCTCCCATTTATTTCACCGAGCATAATGCCCTGTAAACCCAAATGGAAAGATCTCTTTCTTTTTTTTTTTATGTCTGAGTAATATTCGTGTGTGTGTGTGTGTGTGACATTTTCTTTATCCATCCACCCATTGATGGACACTTGGGTGGCTTCCATATGTTGGCTACTGTAAATAATGCAGCAGTAAACATAGGGGTGCATGTATCTTTTTGAGTGAGATATGACAGTTAGAATGGCAGGCACTGGAACCTCCATACCATTTTTCACAGTGGCTGAACCGGTTTGCAGTCCTGGTGCATTGGCGTTATGTTTTCTCCACATCCCCGCCAACACTTATTTCTTATCTTTATGATATTTAGTCATTCTGACAGGTGTGAGGTTATATCTCATTGTGGTTTTGACTTGCATTTCCCTGATAATTAGTGATGTTGGGCATCTTTTCATAGGTCTTTTGACCCTCTGTACATCTTTGAAAAAAAATGTCTCTTTGGGTCCCCTGCCCATCTTTCAATCAGATTGGCTTTTTTGGTTGAATTGTATAACTTCTTCATATTTTTGTATTTTAACCCCTTATTGGGTATATCAGTTGCAAATATCTTCTCCCATTAAGCAGGATGCCTTTTTGCTGGTTGATGGTTTCCTTTGCTGTGTTTCCTTTGTTGTTTTGTTGTAGTCCCAATAGCTTATTTTTGCTTTGGTTTCCCTTGCCTGAGGAGACATATCCATAAATACATCGCTAAGGGCGATTTCCAAGAGATTACTGCTTGTGTTTTCTTCCAGGAATTTTATGGTTTTAGGTCTCACATTTAGGTCTTTAGTCCATTTTGAGTTTATTTTTATGTATGGTATAAGAAAGAAGAGTTTCATGGGGCACCTGGGTGGCTCAATTGGTTAAGCATTTGTCTTCAGCTCAGGTCATGATCCCAGGGTCCTGGGATCAAGTCCTGAGCCGGGCTCCCTGCTCAGCAAGGAGTCTGCTTCTCCCTCTCCACTCCCACCCCCCTGCTTGTGCTCTTTCTCGCTATCTCTGTCTCTCAAATAAATAAATAAAATCTTCAAAAAAAAAAGGGGGCGCCTGGGTGGCACAGCAGTTAAAGCGTCTGCCTTCAGCTCAGGGCGTGATCCCAGCGTTGTGGGATTGAGCCCCACATCAGGCTCCTCTGCTATGAGCCTGTTTCTTCCTCTCCCACTCCCCCTGCTTGTGTTCCCTCTCTCGCTGGCTGTCTCTATCTCTGTCAAATAAATAAATAAAATCTTTAAAAAAAATCTTAAAAAAAAAAAGACTAATTTCGTTCTTTTGCATGTAGCTGTCCAGTCTTCTCAACACCATTTATTGAAAAGACTGTCTTCCCTCTTGTATAATCTTGCCTCCTTTGTTGTAAATTAATTGACCATATAGGTGTGGCTTTTTCTCTGGCCTCTCTATCCTGCTCTGTTGATCTACGTGCCTCGCTTTGTGCCAGCTTTGTGTAATATGTTTTGAAATCTGGGATTGTGATACCTCCATTTTTTTTTCTTCTTTCTTAAGATTGCTTTGGCTTTTTGAGGTCTTTTGTGGTTCCATACAAATTTTAGAATTATTTGTCCTCGTTCTATGAAAAATGCTATTAGTATCTTGATACAGATTGCATTGAATCTGTAGATTGCTTTGGGTATGTTTTGTATGTTTGAATGATATTAATTCTTCCAATCCATGAGCATTATATCCTTCCATTTGTTTGTGTCGTCCTCAATTTCTTCCATCGACGTCTTATAGTTCTCAGCATATGCAGAAATTAACTTCCTGGGTTAAATTTATCCTAGGGATTTTATTCTTTTTGGTGCAGTTGTAAATGGGATTATTTTCTTAATTTCTCTTTCTGCTACTTCATTATTAGTGTATAGAAATGCATCAGATTTCTCTATATTAATGATCTGGAATTTTTATATCCTAATACACATTGCACCACAAAAAGCTGTGATCATTTACATATTAAGCAGCTGTTATTTAGTCCAAGACATGGTCCCCAGTTGGCTGATATATGAGAGGTAGGCAGTTTGGACAGAGTTGCGGGTCATTGTGCCCTCCTGGGAGGAGGGGCCAGAGGATTTAGGACATCGTGGAGTGAGGATGGAGAGAGGGTGGTAGGACACAGAAAGGAGAAGATTTAAGGAAACTGAAAACGTTCAGCTGCAGTTTAGAGAGCATAATGATCCATTCCTTGACTAAATGTCAGGACTGTTGGACTCCCTTCCACAGGAACTTCCTTGATGAACTAATTTATGGTTCAGTGTTGAGATTCACTAACATGTGTGACATTCAGGTAGTTTTTGAACATTTCAGAGTCCATGTCATGACTTTGTTGGAGTCACATATACTTCAAAAATCCCTCATAAAACCAAAATTCTCCATCCTTATATAATTAAAAGTGAATTTGTTTAGCATAGGACTGTTAAATAATGTTCTGTTAGATAAATTCAGAAGCCTTCTGGACTCTTGGCAATTCAGCAGAATGATGAGAGAGGTTGTTCCTTAAGAGAATGGCGGATGTGTGAATATTGTTACTGGATTTTTTCACTATCATTAATTACAAGAGGACTGCTAACTTGCATGTTGCTGACTTGGGCACTTTTAAAATCAGAGGAAACAGTACCTGACTTTATCACATGTGAATGAATTCACTCAATGAATTCTAAACCACCACCAGCTGAATTAACTGCTTTTCATTCAGTAAATAACCTAACTCTGGGATCTCCTTAACTCCAAGCAATTCTAAGAGAATAACTGCTAGCACATATCAATTTAAAAGAAAATAAACCTGCTTAAGTAAAAGCTGTGCTCACATGGGGAAAAACCAGCACCATGTTGTACTGCCAGTTGCCAGCTCAAGACTACAAATTCATTAAATGGAGAGAATACTTTCAGTCATTTCTTTTGAGATTCCAGTATATTTCTACTGCTCAGAATTATGGTTCTCAAATAATTTGGCCACACTAGTAGGTTAAGCCTTCTAAGCCGGTTGGTATTTCTCCCCCTCCCCCAGACAGGCCAGTTGTATGCTTTTTTGGCATCAGCATAATACAGTGGGTAAGACTGCAGACTCTGTAGTCAGATTGCCTGTCTTTATCCTGTGTCCACCACTCATTAGCTGTGTGGTCCTGGACAAGTTACTTAACTCTCAGGTGTCCCATCTATAACAATTTACAGACTTCAGACCTATTAGATTTTCAAACCTATTAGATAAACTCAAAGATATTATTCTTGTCTTAATATTTTAAGAACTTTAAAACTACCGGGCTTGGAAATTTTGAGAGAGGGTTTGATAATAGTTTTTACCTTAGAGGGTTATTGAGGGGAGTGGATGATATAATGCTTGTTAAACACTTGGCATATTACCTGGCGTACAATAAAGGCTCTATAAATGTTAGCTTGGATTAATACCATCATTTTATTCATATGTGATCAAAGGATGTATTAGTGAGATAGTTTTGATAAGACAATACAACCAAGGACTGTGGAATAGAATCCTTTCTTGTGAAGTTAATGAACCAAACGTAGTCAAATTCATACCTTTAACTTTAACACAGAAAGACATCTGGGTTAGCAATTGGAATATAATGCTGTTTCTACCAGGCAGAGTCACACCTTTTAAAAATTTATAAAGGAATCCTGGGATGCCTGGGTGGCTCAGTCGGTTGAGCACCTGACTCTTGATTTTGGCTCAGGTGGTGAACTCAGGGTTGTGAGATCCAGCCCTGCATTGGGCTTTGCGCTCAGTGTGGAGTCTGCTTGTCCCTCTCCTTCTAAATAAATAAAATTTCTAAAAATAATTTTAAAAAATGTAAAGGGACCCTATAGATATTTGCCTGCTTGATTTTGAAACTTTTTCAAAACTATTTTTTTAAAACTAATTTTTTACAAACTGGTTTGTAATCTATACCTTAAAAGAGAAGTCTGTAAGACAAAAAGCCAGTAAACTTATTTTGCTACAACTTTTTTTATCCTCAAAATGCAGAACAGAGCAAACTCAGAAAAGGATCACTTGCTTATATTTTATTAAAAAAAGTTAAAGTTAGTACTATTCAAATTTTCAGAGACTTTCAAAATGAGAGCTCAGAATACTGAAATGATATTAAAAGACTATTTTAACTGGTTTTACTCATCCTAAATTTATAAATTAAATTTATTCTGCATCTATAAATAAGTCAAGATATAATTTGAAGATTTTTTAAAAATTAAATGAAGGTAGCTGATTCATTTATTCTCCAGGACTATTCTTGACAGGCTAATTTTTCCCCATCACCAAACCCACACAGTTTTCTTTCATTTCACCACACACACACACACACACACACACACACACACGTTTCCCGAAGTTCCCTCTGGCGAGTTAATTCAGCTAAATTTGTTAATCCCTATAATCCTATGTGAGATTGCTCAAATTTTTCTCATACCTTTGGTATTACTCTTTTAGATGACAAAAATGATTTATTGTGTGCTCACTGCAGGGAAATGTAGGTTGTTACTGAAGAGGGTAAAAAAAGTAGTGAGGGAGACCATGAGTAATGAAATTAATCAAAATTATGGGCACTTACTAATGTTAGGTATTCTAGAATTTTTCACATATGTTATTTAATCCTAACTAGGAAGCACAGAATTGAAATTTGGATTTAGGTGTGATCATCAAATTGTTGTAATCAAAGTATGAGATAATAAGGGCTCACCTGTATTGTTATGGAGGCAATGAAAATAGCGAAGTAATAATATGTGAAAAAATTTGAAAGAAACATTCACAAATCTTGACAATCTATCATAATTTAGGAGATCTAAAAGAAGAATGAACCAGAAATAACTCTAAGGTTTGAGAAGCTCTGAGAATGAAGGGTAAGTTTTATTGGTTATACAAGAAGAAATCTCTAATAGGTAACTCTAGGTATGACACAGTGACTTAGGTAAGAGCTCAGGACTAGAGCTACTTGTTATTTTTATCTCAGGCACACAGATTACTCACAAACCTTGGTGATGACACACAGTCACGCATGGCCTGCTTTTATTAGGAAAGTATTGTTAATAATAAGCACCCACAGGCGCACTGAACAACAAAAGTTAGGACTTTGTTAATAATTACATGGAATCATGTCCCATCCACCTCCATCATGTTGTCTTCTCCCAGAGAGAAAACTTTAGCCCCAAATGTCTTCACTGGAAAGTTCTTGCAGACATTTAAGGAAAAAATGGTATCAGTTGTACATGAGGGAGGTCTTACAGAAAATTAAGAGAAGAAATACTTCCCATCTCATTGTATGAGAACAGTATTACTCCGTTAACAAAAGCGGATGTTACAAAAAAATAAAACGACAGACCACTATCTCCCATAAACACGGATGCAAAACTTAACAAAATTTTATCAATTTGAATTTATCAGTATGTTAAACGGATAATGCATCATGACCAAATAAAGTTTATCCTAGGAATGTAAAAATTGATTTAACATTTGAAAATAATCTACAATAAAAATAAAAATCATATGATTATCTCAATAGATACAGAAAAAGCATTAGATTAAATCCAACATCCATTCCTGAAATTGCTCTTGCACAATAGGAATGGAAAGAAACTTAATCTCGTAGAGGCCATCTAAGAAAAATCTGTAGCTAAGTTCATATTTAATAGTAAAAGACTAAATGTGTTTCTCCTAAGATCAGAAACAAGGCAAAGATGTCTGCTCCCCCTACTTCTATTTGATTTTGTATTGAAGGTTCCGTAGCCAGTACAGTCAGACCAGAAAAAGAAATAAGACATCCATATTGGAATGGAAAAAGTAGAAATGTGTTCATAGATGATATAAAAGTCTATGTAGAAAATCTAGTGGAATCTACAAAAAAACTCCAGTGGTACTAATAAGTTACTTTAGCCGGGCAGCAGGATATAAGATGAGAATACAAAAATATGGGGCGCCTGGGTGGCGTAGTCGTTAAGCGTCTGCCTTCGGCTCGGGGTGTAATCCCGGCATTCCGGGATCGAGCCCCACATCGGGCTCCTCCGCTGGGAGCCTGCTTCTTCCTCTCCCACTCCCCTGCTGTGTTCCCTCTCTCACTGGCTGTCTCTCTGTCACATAAATAAATAAAATCTTTAAAAAAAAAGATTAGAATACAAAAGTAAATTATATTTCTAGGGGCACCTGGGTGGCTTAGTCACTTGAGTGTCTGCCTTCAGCTCAGGTTGTGATCACGGGCTCCCTGCTCAGCGGGAAGTCTGCTTCTGCCTCTCCCCCTGCCTCCCCCCACTTCCCCCCCGCACATGCTTGCTCGCTCTCTCTCTCAAATAAATAAATCTTTAAAAAATTATATTTCTATATACTAGCAACAAGTGATCATCAATTGAATTCTAAAAAATAACATCATTTAAAATAGCATCAACAAGTATGGAATTATTTACAGATAATCTCACAAAAATGTGGAAGACCTGCATCCTGGAAACAACAAAACATTTCTGAGAAAATTATAGAAGATGTAAATAAATGGAGAGTTATATAGATAGAGTAAAAAAATGGAAAATTCATGGATTAGAAGTCTCAAGATGTCATTACAGATTCAGTGCAGTCCCAATCAAAATCTCAGCAGGCATTTTACAGAAACTGATGACCTGATTCTAAAATTTATATGTGAATTCAAAGGACTTAGGATAGTCAAAACAAGTTTTAAAAAAGAAAATCGGAGTTAAACTAACTTTTTCAAGGCTCATTATAAAGTACACTAATCAGGCTCCTGGGTGGCTCACTCGGTTAAGTGTCTGACTCTTGATTTTAGCTCAGGTCATGATCTCAGGGCCCTGGGATTGACCCGTACATCGGGCTCCACTCAGCGCAGAGTCGGCTTGGGATTGTCTCTCTCCCTCTCCCTCTGCACCTCCTTCCCACTCAAGCTCTCTCTCTCTCTCAAATAAATAAAATCTTAAAAAAAAAACAACACTAATCAAGACAGTGGCATGATGACTGTAGTTTAAAAAAAAAAAGAAGAAGAACTGTTCTTGGCATCAAGAGAGACAGACTGAATAGGGTCCAGAAATAGACCCACCCATGTATGGTCAGTAGGTTTTTGATGAAAGTGCAAGAAGCATTTCAGTGGAGAGAGGATACATTTTTGTAATAAGTGGTCCTGGAGAAATTGTTATCCACATGCAAAATATGAACTTTCGTCATATTAAAAAATCAACCCAAAATGGATCAAAGACCTGAATATAGAACCTAAAACTCTTGGAAGTAAATGTAGGTTAAATTCTTTGTGATTGTAGGTTAGGCCAGTACAACAAGAAAAGCATAAAGTATAAAAGGAAAATATGATAAAATGGACTTTCTCAAAATGAAGAACTATTGATCTTCAGAAGACGTTGTTAAGAAAATTAAAAGACAAAAGACTGGGAGAGTATCTTTTCAAATTATGCATGTGATATAGGTCTTGTATCCAGGATATATAAAGTACTTTCAGAACTTAATGGAAAATAGCACCTGAGTAGCTCAGTCAGTTAAGTGTCACACTTTTGATTTCAGCTCAGGTCATGATCTCAGGGTTGTGAGATCCGGCCCCATTCTCAGTGGGGAGTCATCTTGATATTCTCTTTGCCTCTTCCCCTGCCCTCCATCACTTGCTCACTCTCTGTCTCTAAAATAAATAAGTAGATCTTAAAAAAAAAAAAAAAACTTAATGGAACATAACCCAGTAACAAAATGTGCAAAAGATTTGAACAGATACTCCCGTCAAGGAATATTTACAGGTAGAAAAGAAACATACAAAAAGATGTTCAATAGCATTAGTTATTAGGGAAATGTAAATTAAAGCCATAGTGTGATGTCACAACACACCTTTAGAATGTCTAAAATTAAGACGACCATACCAAGTGTTGGTGAAGATGTAGAGAAACTATAACTCTCGTACACTATTGGTGGAAAGATAAAACGGTACAGCCACTTAGAAAACAGTTTGGCAGTTTCTTAAGGAGTTATACATCTACCATAAGGTGTAGCCATTATACTTTACCTACTGGAGAAATAAAAAAAGTATGTTCACACGAAGACTTGTATGTGAATATTCATAGCAACTTTCTGTGTAATAGTAACTGTAAACAACCCAAATATCCATCAACAGATGGTTAACAAATTGTGGGATAGTCCTACAATGGAATAATATTCAGTACTAAAAAGGAATGAACTATTGATATATGTAACAACATGGATGAATCTCAAAAATAATTATGCTGGGTAAAGAAGCCTGACAAAAGAGTACATACGATCCGATTTCATTTATAGAAAATTTAATCTACAGGGACCAAAAGCGTACCTGCCTGGGGACGGGGGTGGGAAAAGCAAGGAAAGGAGGGAGTTAAGGGGTCTGAGAACACTTTTGTGGGTAATGTATATATTATCTTGATTGTGGTGATCGTGTCACAGATACACACAAATGTGAACTTCCCAAACTGTGCACTTTTTAAAAGTGTAGTTTATTGTATGTCAATTAGTAAAGCTGTTAAAACATTTTTTTAAAGATTTTTATTTATGATTTTGAGATAGAGTGAGAGCGAGAGCACGGGCCAGGAGGCAGAGGGAGAGGGAGAAGCAGGCGCCCCACTGTGTAGGGAGCCTGACACAGGGTTTGATCCTGGGACAATGGGATCATGACCTGAGCCGAAGGCAGACATTTAACTGATTGAGCCATTCAGGTGCCCCAACTGTTAAAATTTTTTTAAGTCAATGGATAAAATTCTAAAAATTACTCCATTCAGAAGTAGGCAGGGGAAGAGTAATAGAGGAAGAAGAAAAGAGGCAAACAGAAACAAATAGTAAAATGGTAGACTTAAGTCCATTCATATAAATAATTACATTAAATGTTAATGGACAAACCACTGTAATTAAAAGATATTATGAGGATTGATTTTTTTCAAAAAAGCAAGGTCCAGTTATATACTGTGTCCAAGAGAGGTACTTTACATATAAAGATGTAGGTTGAAAGTACATAATGGCTAGAAAATTATATACATCATGCAGACTAAACTTAAGAAAGTTGGTGTGGCTATTTTAATATCAGGTAAGTTCAAGACAATGGGATCAAAAGGAAATTTCATACTGATGGAGTCAATTCAAAAAGAAGCTATCATAATGCATATGCACTTAAAAGAGCTTGAAATTACATGAAAAAAAATGACAGGAAGAAATCCACATAGTTGAAGACTGTTAGAAGAGCTAGGCCACACAAAAAAATTAGTAAAGACACAGAAGATCTAAATAGCACAATCAACTACCCTGACCTAGTTGATATTTATAGAATAATATACCCAGTAACTGCAGAATACAAATTCTTTGCAAGTGTACTTGATACTTGTACTTGACCAAGCTGTTCTGGATCATAAATTTACAATGATCTTTTTTTCTTTTAAAGATTTATTTATTTGAGAGAGAGCGCATGAGCAGGGGGAGGGGCAGAGGGAGAAAAGCTCAAGCAGACTCCATGCTGAGCACGGAGCCCGTCACAGGACTTGATCTCACGACCCTGAGATCATGACCTGAGGTGAAATCAAGAGTTGGACAGTCAACCAGCTGAGCCACCCAGATGCCCCTATAAGGATCTCTTAATACCATGTGCCTTGTACATTCTATACCCTGAATTTTGGGAAACGGAGCTGAAGGTTATCACAGTTTATTACTTGCCTGGATTGTGTCAGTATTTTTTGAGGAGCAGTTAACATGTTGTTTTTGTTTACGAAAATACACAGCAGATTAAGAATTAAGTCATTAAAAATTATTACTCAATTCTAACATACTTTTTCAGGTGCAAAAATATACAAAGCTCCAAAATCATCCGGAGACCGCATACAGCAAACATGAATGATATTTCCCAAAAGGCTGAGGTAAGTCTCCAACGTTAAAAAAGAAAAAAAAATAGGAAACGTAGAGCTGCGGAAAGGCAGTTGCTTGGTGAAAAGGTGATAGTTCATAATGACATAGTGTCAGGATAGAAAATGTAAAAGCTAAAATTCACAGGCTGTTCTTGGGCCCAGTATTTTCATTTGGATTCTAATCATGGCAGCATAATTATTAAATTTGTGAATGATTGCGAAGTGGATGTGACGGCTAGCACCTTGAATAGAATTTTAATACCTTGATAAGTCTTAGAAGTTATTTTTTTGTATTAAAAAAGATCTGATGTATATCTTTAGGAGAAAGCAATAATTCACTCAGGTGAGGCTCCTTCTCAGCTACTTCTTCCAGCAGCTACAGTAAAACTTCTCTTTGCCTTTTTCTGGTTCTTGGCTGTAGTTACTGGGAGTTGTAGTGAGAAGAGTTCAGTTGCTGACACCCGACAATATGAAGTTTAAAAAAACCCTAACTGGCCAATGACACTATAAGACGATAATAAAATAGAGGCTGGGTATGCCACAGATTAATAAGTAATTTGCCATTATCACCAGGAGAAAACGGTTTGGTGTTCTGAGGCACCGAGGTTTTATTTACTGAAACTTTTTAGCGATCAGCTTAATTTTCAAAATGATGAAAATAATTGGCTTTCCTGGTTTTAGAGTGGAGGGAAATCTTCTCTCCAGTGTTTTACTAGATTCCTCCTTTCCTGGGAAGCTCTTTTGCTGCCTTAGAGTTCAACCGACTTGGAACGATACAGCCTTTTTACACATTTTTAATGTTGGTTTACAGAAGTTCTAGACGGGCAGTACGGCAGTACTAACAACCTCTGAATCGCTTGTATGTAAAGACCCTGGCACACCTCAGCCGCACGTGGAATAAAGGACTGCCCTTCAGTTTTATTCATATTTGATAGGGAAACGAGCAAGAGTGATCTATGAATTAGGCTTTAAACTTAAAAGCCTAAACTTTTGCTTTGTTTTCACCTTCACCTAATTTATTGAAATTAGTCCTGGTATCTTTTAAGAGATGTCAAATCTGAATCTTTAATAATGGTGTAGGAAGAGAAAGTATATTGTTTTCAATTAGAATCCAGTACTCAATATTTATATTTTACTAGCCTTAAGCTTCAGTGAAACACCCCTACAAAATGGAACTTCTTTATATTAATGAAGTTTTTATTCATATTTTCTAAAATTTATTTTTCATACTTAGACTTTAGAAAGTAATCAGATTATGATTGTATAAATGTTACAAACTTGTTTCTATTTTCTGTTTCAATAAGTATTTCTATATTGCTTATTCTGATCTGTCTTTACCTGATTTCTTCCTATCTTTTTTTTTTTTTAACTTTCTTCTCTTTATTTTCTTCTAACGAAGATTCTGCTTTCTTCATCTAAACCTGTCCCAAAAACCTATGTGCCAAAACTTGGCAAGGGTGATGTAAAGGATAAGTTTGAAGCCATGCAGAGAGCCAGGGAAGAAAGAAATCAAAGGAGATCTAGAGATGAAAAACAAAGAAGAAAAGAACAATATATTAGAGAGAGAGAATGGAACAGGAGAAAGCAGGAGGTTATTTTATTTTATTTTATTCTTGTGCAAAATTCATTTTCATCTTTTTAATTTACACTTTATTATTCACATTAACTATATTTTATATTAACTATAATTAAAATATTTTTTGTGTTTATAAGTTAATTTCAAACTCTGTATATAATATAATTTAGTCTAAATTTTGGACATGTTCATATTAATTTATTTAATCATTTAGATTAAAGAAATGCTTGCTTCTGATGATGAGGAAGAGGTATCTTCAAAAGTAGAAAAGGCTTATGTCCCAAAGCTAACAGGTAAGAAATTTCAGAGGTAACTTGTAAATGAAATTGCAAGAAAGGGAAGTGTAGCGAAATATCAAACATGTTTCTTATGTTCTTAGGTACTGTTAAAGGTAGATTTGCTGAAATGGAGAAACAAAGGCAAGAGGAGCAAAGAAAGAGGACAGAGGAGGAACGAAGACGCAGAATTGAGCAGGATATGTTAGAGAAGAGGAAGATACAACGTGAATTAGCAAAAAGGGCTGAGCAGGTATACACTAAATATTAAATTGGTATTTGCTTCAGAAACTAATTGTACAGAGTAAAATTAATCAGTACAATGCCTAATTAAAATATTTTAATGTAACATTAACTTATTAAATAGCAGTTAACTTGAAAACAAGATCTACTTTAAGTACAGATATTTATTTTCAAATGCCTAGAAGGATAAGGGCAGAATGTAGTTATTTTAAGGTTGAATGTTGAGATAACTGTTGTTATATACCATCTTGTCATTCAGTACGTATTCCTTACCCGGTCCACATTTCTTGTTTTTCCTGACATGTTACAGGGTTTTACAGAGATGTAAGGCAGTTTCATATAAAATATCCACAATATGCTGGTCTTTCAATAGTAATGAATAAATACTTGTTGGTTATAATTACACAATAAGGCATAATTAAGATACCTTCCTATTTAAGAATTTGAAACAAATCACGTTTTATTTTACAATGGTGTTATTAGCTAGCTTACTAACTTTTTTTGTTTTTTGGTTTTTTCTTTTTTAAAGATTTTATTTACTTGTCAGAGAAAAAGAGAACGCACAAGCAGGGGGAGTGGTAGGCAGAGGGAGAAGCAGGCTCCCCACTGAGCAAGGAGCCTGATGCAGGGGCTCCATGTGGGGCTCAGTCCCAGGACTCTGGGATCATGACCTGAGGCCGAAGGCAAATGTCTGCTCAACTGACTGAGCCACCCAGGCGTCCCAGCTTTGTTTTTTAAGTTGCTGGTAGGAAAGGGGAGAAATGTGCGACAGCTCTTTCTTTCAGATAGCCATTACTGATGCCCATAGCCGCAGGGGACAAATTAGAGGGGAGAAAAAAATTATGACGATTTTGTATAGTCTCTTTAATGAATTTAGAATTCTCATATATTTTAGCTTAAAGCATGAGAACTAAGAGGTTGGTAAGTATTTTTAAAATACCCAAGAATCTGGGGGCACCTGGGTGGCTTAGTCGCTTAAGTGTCTGCCTTCAGCTTGGGTCATAATCCTGGGGTCCTGGGATGGAGCTCCCCATCTGGCTTCCTGCTCCATGAGGAGCCTGCTTCTCCCTCTCCCTCTCCCTGACACTCCCCCTGTGTGTTCTCTCTCTCTGTCAAATATATAAACTATTTTAATTAAAAAACCCTCAAGAATCTGATCTAATTTCCGGAAAAAGCTAATCTCTCAAAATGATTGATTATAATGACAAAGAAACGTGAAGTTCCAATAGTCATAATCTTATTTTATTAAGAATTGATCAGTTCACAAGATTTCTTTCATGCATTGATATTTTACATTATAAATTATCTGTAGTCATAGACTTGAAAAGATGACAGTGATATTGTTTATGTACTTAACCTAGTTTGTAAGATCAAAAGAGATGGTCAGTGTATTGAGCTTATTGAGATGGTACTTATCTCCTAGAGTTGTTAGTAAGATTATATGAGGGGCGCCTGGATGGCTCAGTCAGTTAAGTGTCCAACTCTTGGTTTCAGCTCAGGTCATGATCTCAGGGTCCTGAGATTGAGCCCTGTGTCAGGCTCCCCACTCAGTGGAGAGTCTGCTTTCCCTCTTTCTCTCCCTCTGTCCTCACCCCCCTCAAGCATGTGTGCCCTCTGTCTCTCTCAAATAAATAAATCTTAAAAAAAAGTAAAAGATTATATGAGTTAATAAATACAAAGCACTTAGAACAATGTAAGTAGGCTGTAAATGTTTCACCTAAATAATAGTACATATAGATAAAATGTCATGAAACCATGTTAGCTTCTCGTCCATCTCTTTTATCATTAACAAATTAACATAGTCTTCACAGTATAAAACCATTTTTATTGTGAAATTGTACTTGGCTCTTTTTTTTTTTGTACTTGACTCTTTTTTGCCTAATCTTTAAGTGCCATAAACCTATTTGCTACGCTCCTTCCAGTTTCTTACCTTTCTAAAGAGAAAAATGACAAAGAAGGCAAAGCATATGCCATACTTAAATGTCAAAGACATTTATTTACCCAGACTTTGCATATAACTTTCTGTGGCACAAATAGCCACTTGTATAGTGGCATATAATGACATATGCCAGATGAATTATAGAAAAGAATTGGAATTTCCTATATTTTATCACTTTGTACCTCTTTATCTAAAGAAAGGATGGCATGTACTTTATCTCTGCCATCTCCAGTCATCAAAGATGAGAATTCATTTTGCAATGAAATTTCACCCAGGAGTACAAATATAATAAGTACTACAGATTTTATATTGTAAATATTAAAATATATTAGCATATGTAATTATATTTATAATATACATTATAAAAGAAGGTAATAAATGATAAAATAAATAATTAATAAGGTATTTGACAACAAACAGTGGGTATGTGCATGGGGTTAGTCTACTTATTTTAAGTCTATACTTTTTCAAAAAGCACTAACTAGACTCATGAGATTTTAAGACCCATTACAACCCCAAGAACTGAATATGTAGGCCGTGATTTCTCACAGAAAAACTGGGTGTGTGTTGAAGAGGTGAGTTTGAATAGGATGAAGACATGAGATGCTAAGAGAGAGGAAGACAAGGTATCATGAAAACAACAACAACAACAACATAACACTTCTTTAGTAACTCCAGAAACTACATGGCAGGATGCCATAGAGTCCTGGTTAATGAAAATTTTGGCCTTATTACATTATTTGAGAATATGTAGGTAGAGCAAAATAAACTGTTAATAGTAATTTTATCTTACAAATATGGAAAGCCCAATTTTAAAATTTAAGTACATTTTCTGCTCAAGTCTAATAAAATTGAATCTTTGAATTTAAGAAGTATGACATAGGTAATCAAGAAAAGTCTTAATGTTGGGGCGTCTGGGTGGCTCAGTTGGTGGAGCATGTGACTTGATCTTGGGGTTGTTGGTTTGAGCCCCACAACCAAGAAAGAAAAAGCCTTAACATTAATTTGAAAAACCCACTTGTACAACGCCATATTCAAGAATGCTTGAGAAGGGATTCCTGAGTCAGGAGGATAAGTACCAGATTCTAGGGTCTTATGATGAATTAAAAATGGGTAAACTTTGTATACTGGATGTTAGAATCAAAGATCAATAAAATTTGGGGGAGAGTCTTAGTATAATCTGGTTATCTTTGAGGATACTCTGATGGGCAAGGTTAACATCTGTCAGCTTACAAAACGAGAACTTATTGGTAGGGGACTGGGATGTTGCAAATAAAGGGGACAAAAGAAAGTTGCTCTGGGAAGGAGTAAAAGAAATAGTTGGGAAGCAGCTCTTCAATGGTAGCTTCTGAGAGCCAACACTGTAACGGAACTGAACGTCTCAGTTCTCTGTGAATATACTGACACCACGGCCACTCAGACAAATTCACCTTCTTTGTTTATTGAAACCCAATGGAAACAAAATTCTGTCTTCTGTTAAAGTTTTGATAACGGCTTAAAATGAGCAAAGAAGAAAGCACACAACAAAACAAAAAACACTCCAAATATAATTTATTATCTTACCATAAGCTAATAAAAATCTGAGGTTTTAGCAGCAAGTAAAAGAAATTTGGGGTTAAGAAATTTAGAATTTATCTTTCCTGTACTTTCAGTGTCTGGCTTCTCACCATATCTCCTAAAACTTTTTATTGAGAGACAAATGCGACTTGCCAAGGAATTGTTCGCATTCTTTGGAAGGGAAATACTTTTTTTTTTTAAGTTTATTTATTTATTTAAAGTAATCTCTACACTCAGTGTGGGGCTTGAACTCATGACCCTGAGATCAAGTGTCATATGTTCTTCCAACAGAACCAGTCAGGTGCCCTTGAAGAGAAATAATTTCATAATTATTTTATTATAGCTTAAAATTTTTCTTAGTACAATACATCATTCAATAAAACCTTCACCATTTACAGTGTAAATATTATCAGTGTAATATATAATTGTGCAAAAAAATTATTCTAAACAAAACTTAATAAAATTATTAAAATGTAAAATAGATTTATTTTTAATAAATTATTCAGAATTTATCTTTCAAGAAATTTGGTATCTTAATAAAATGTATTAATTCTCCTATGACAGAGAATATAGAAAAGGAAAGTGAAATGATGAAGAACAGGGACTTAGCCAGTCCAGTTCCTATTACGACCCAAGGTACAACAGAATTCCATTAGCCTGCATAAGGAAGAAACTACTTCCAGACTCCTTCACTGATATTAAAAATCATGTTTAAACAATAAACAGTAAATGTTTACTTTCTAACTTCTCCCATTTTCCCATTGCTTATGTTTCCTTTTCCTGAGATCTCTAACATTGCATTATTTAAATCACCTATCTTCTTTCTCATTTCTGTTTGTTACATACATTAGCCTGCCCCTCAAGCTACCCTAATGGTGTTTCTTATGAGTAATGTCCAAGTTGAGACCCCTTCTATTGAATGAGGGCCTTTCCTTCCTAGACGTGGTCAAAATAGAGAGTAAAAAATTGTATCTACCAGAATTCTTTCCCCTTCTAAACTAGCCATGTGAAAGCTAGTGCACTGCACTGTATTACTGTGTCAGTTATATTTTTGCCATATATTTATATTGCACAATATTTGAACACTAATGTAGGTTTTACTTTGGGGCAGAGACAGAGAATGGAGAAATTTATCTCAGTTTAAATTGGTAATTTAATTAATAATTGCTACTTGTAAGCTTACAGCAGGTCATAAGAGTTTGGTACATTTTTCAAATTCCAGAATTACAAAGGTAGGCTTTATCTTAATATTTTTCTTAATATATTCCCTAGATATTGATTTTGATGTCAAATATAAAAACTAATATAAGGTTTAATCTCCACTTAAAAGGACATAATAGGCTAATTTGGAGAAACATATTTCAAAATTATAAATTTGAAAATTTACCATAAGTCACAGCTAAATTACTTTTCAATTGTATATTTAAAAGCAGAAAGCAGAAATTCAATGTAATGTAATGATATGAAATTCTCATTCAATAGATTGAGGACATAAACAATACGGGAACTGAATCAACACCAGAGGTAAATGGACATTTCCTTTAACGAAACATCACCTAAAATTATCTGATTCACAAGTAATCTTTTAATTAAAAAATTAAAAGCATTTTTACTTTTATTATAATTATAGCAACAGCAACAAAAAGGACAAAAGTATTTTGCAAAAGCAAGATCATACTTTTGCACTTTCAAACAGTAGCTTAGTATCTTAAAAGTATGAAAAAAAAAGTATGTTTTTGCTTTCATGGTTAGAGACGCAAGTCTCAGTTTAAAATACTGATCCAAGACTACGTGTTTCTTGAACTGTTACTAATAGTCAAGATTGTTGAAAGCTAACATTTTTAAAAAGCAGGGTTTTTTTCATCATTTGTCTTCTCTCCTCAGAGTTCTTGATAGTTTGTTTTATCACATATTAGTAGAAAGTACAGTGTTGAGTACCATGAAGGAATGTTCAACAGCCACAAAAATTTTAGTTAATCCCTTTTTATCTAACAAAGAAAGTTAAACATCAGTCAATTTGATGGTGTGCCTAAAACGATAGCCACATAAATTGGAAGCAGTTTTATTTTAAGGGCACGTGTTAACGTATTATAACTTGCTTTCTTTTTGAAAAAATTTCAGAGGTAACAACAGATTATGTAATAGAACTAACTGAATTTTAAAAACAACAAGTTTAAGAATATTTTACTAGGACCAAATGCCAATGAGTATTGTCTTTAAGTGTTTTATAAATAACTTGGAAATACTGTTTGTTTTTCCTCACTAAATAATAGTTTTGTTACGTATTTAAAAACTTGTATGGAGAAAAAAGCCCTACGGAGAGACTTTTTGTGTGTGTTTAAACTGAATCTATCCACCATCAAATTGATTCCGAGTACACTCACATGCACCTCACTTTTTGTGGAACTAGTGCACGGACAGCTAAATTCAGATGATGTCATGCGGTTTTAGCCAAACAGCTGTATTAACACCACCTTCCAGGAAAGAAGATGCTCCTTGAACCTGAAGCAATGGATTTCAGTTAAATTAACTCCATGTACAATGAATCCAGAGAAAGAACTGTTGAATAGAAATGTTTAATATATATATATATATATAAATTTTTGTTCTTCGTAACATTGATGGCAATGTAATGAAATTCACCAGTACTGGAGGTAAAGTCCCATGAAAGCTGAATTTGGGTTAGCAAGAAATATGCTAATTATCTATTTTATAAATTAGGAAGGAGATGATTCACTACTTGTAACAGTGGTACCTGTCAAATCACACAAAACTTCTGGAAAGATAAAAAAGAATTTTGAGGATCTAGAGAAAGAACGAGAAGAAAAAGAAAGGGTCAAGTATGAGGAAGATAAAAGAATAAGATACGAAGAACAACGGCGATCTCTCAAGGAAGCGAAGTGTCTCTCATTGGTCATGGTAATTTTTATTTTTAGTTTTTATTTTTATTTTTTTTAGGAACAAATCAAAGCAGTTAAGTTACCAGCATTTCCTTTTATGATTAACAGATGTGTTTTCACAATGTTTCTTAGGATGATGAACTAGAAAGCGAGGCAAAAAAAGAATCACTTTCTCCTGGAAAATTGAAACTAACTTTTGAAGAATTGGAAAGACAAAGACAAGAAAACCGAAGGAGGCAAGCTGAAGAGGAAGCAAGACAACGTTTAGAAGAAGAGAAGCGTGCTTTTGAAGAAGCAAGGCGGCAAATGGTAAAACAAACAAATATATATATATAACATATTTTTAAACATAAATCATATATGTATTTTGTAAAGATTTTAAGTAATCTCTACACTCAACGTGGGGCTTGAACCCACAACCCTGAGATCAAGAGTTGTACATTCCACCAACTGAGCCAGCAGGTGCCCCTATAACGTATATATTTATATATAATGACATTATATATAATATATAACCTATAAATTATATTTTATATATAAGTTTATTAATGTTATATATATAACATTTCATATTAGGGAAGGAAGCTGGCTTTAGATAAAATTCATTCTTATAAATTCAAAAAGATGGTCTGTATAAAAGGGTCTGATTTTGAAACTACATATTTCCTATATAAAATGTGTCTGTATTCTTTTTTAGTTTCCCTTTATGGGACACTTTACCTCATATGCTTTAAATTTTTATTTTTATATTATAAATTATCATAAATATGTAAAATAATTAGTCAGTGAACCTGGTTTCTCTTTATCTGTTAGTTCAGCCTGCAGTGTATTTAATGACAGGGTACAGTACACGCACACTTTCAAGTCTAATCATATGTGTACACTTAGTTTTAGTCCCGTTTTTCAAATATTTGAACATATCAAAATAAATTTACTTTGGAATATGCTGTTTGTCATCTACACAGATGTAGATGTGTGTGTGTGTGTGTGTATCTATATCTATATATGTATAGAGTGTGTGTATATACGTAGGTGTATATATAAGTATATATAGGTATGGAGTGTAGTGGTTAAGAGCATAGCTTCTGGAACCACATGGCCTGGATTCACATATCTACTGTTTATTAAGTGTGTAACCAGAGACAAGTTATTTAACCCCTCTATGTCTTAGTTTCCTTATTTGTAAAATGGTGAAAATAATTGTGTGTACTTAAGTTGTTAAGTGAGTTAATACAGAAAGCAGTTAAAGTAATGTCTGGCATGTAATAAGTGCTATAACACAAATGTTAACTGTTATTATATTAATAACTATCCATAAAAAATAAAATTGAAATAAGAAAATACTGATTCCAAGTCTCATTATAAAAATTTTTAAAATTTTAATGGACTATCTATAATTTTTTTACAAGTTTGAGAATTTCTTGATCAACTTGCATTAATGATGTTCTAAGGGCTGTATCTACAAAAGTTAAGTTCTCTAGACATTTGTTTGAAAATGTTAACTATTTTTGGGTAATTATAATTGCATAATACGTACACACTTTAGCTGTCCGTGGTGGTCAGTTTCGTGGAAGAAATAAGTAAAATATCAATCAAATCATAAACTTCAATAAATAATATTTAACTGTAATTTTAATTATAAAATCATAAAATTTGAATTTTATAAAAAATAGTTTCAGGTAACCTTTTACCTGATTAGTATAAGGAAAAGTACCATAGTTCATAGTAAAATATCCATGAAAATTACAAAATGAGAACTTTATTTTACTACAAAAGAGACTCTCTATAGGTATACTTGAAGCATAGAAAGTATACACACACACATTTTATGTTTTGTTCTGGGAGAGTTAATATTTAATAGAACTCTTAATGACCCCTTAAATTTTTTCCAACACTCCCTTTATTTAAAAATTTGACTTTCTTGGGAACTGTTATTTAACTTGAGTACATCTTTATTTGGAATTTCTCCAAATTTGAATACTTTATCAGATAAGACATTATAAAGGAAGGGAATTTTGGTCAAGTATATTAAGGGCAAGAAAATACTTGTGTGTGAGGTGACTGATTCTGTGCCTTTTAATTGATAATTCATTCCTGCCTTTGATGAATCTCAGTTCTTAGTAATGAGTTGTTTCTTGGTTAGGTAAATGAAGAGGAGAAAAACCAAGACACAGAAAAAATTTTAAAAGGGTACCGCCCTGGTAAACTCAAACTCAGTTTTGAAGAGATAGAAAGACAAAGGAGAGAAGATGAAAAAAGGAAAGCGGAAGAAGAAGCCAGGAGGAGAATAGAGGAAGAAAAGAAGGCATTTGCTGAAGCAAGGAGAAGCATGGTAAGATAGAATGTAACTGGAGAATGCCATTAGGATTCAGCTCTTTTAAAAGTATGTTAACAGGGGTTGCCTGGCTGGCTCAGTCAGTAGAGTATGCAACTCTTGGGGTTGTGAGTTCGAGCCCCATGTTGGGTGTAGAGATTACTTTAGAAGTTTTTAAAATTTGGGGTGCCTGGGTGGTGCAGTTGGTTAAGCATCCAACTCTTGGTTTTGGCTCAGGTTGTGATCTCGGGGTCTTGAAATCAAGCCCTGTGTCAGGCTCCACGCTCTCAGCACAGAGTGTTTGAGAGTTCCTCCCTCTGCTCCTTCCTCCTGTACTTACACACACACTCTCCCTCTCAAATAAACAAACCTTAAATTTTTTTTGATTAAAAAAATAGAGTATGTTAAGAATAATAATTAAACTTTGGAGAATATTAATTCTGGAATCTGTCAAAAGTAGGGACAGCAAATAAGCTATAAAGTCTCCTATGGCGTTAACACCAGTCAGTTAAAGGTGTTTGCTTTAGTGTGATGTTGAGAAGGCTCTGATTAAGTTGCCATGCCTGGCTTAGAGGATTGAATATTACCTTCCTTCTCTGGGAAGGCATGTTTTCCAGACGTTATCTAAGCAGGAAGTTTCCTGCTCTACCTTTCCTTCCATTCTCTCCATTCTTCTTTCCCTTCCCATGTTTCCTCCTTCCCTTTCTCCCTCCCTCATTCCTTCCTTTCCTTCTTTCACTTCACCTTCCATCCCATCCAGTACATATTAAATGACCAAAGCCATTTAATCACAATTATTTAATTCTCCAAAGCACTCACCCATCACTTCGGGATATTGCTACCAAACTTAATTCCGTCACAAAGTTACACCCCCTATACCACTTTAATGTTTGTAAAATGTACAGTTATCTCACAAACTATTTTCAAGCAAGTTGACCTGTAAATGCTGCATCTCCTTCTTGAAACATTTTTAAGTAGTCTCCACACCCATCATGGGGCTTGAACTTACAACCTGAAGATCAAGAGTTGCAGCCTCTACCAATTGAGCCAGCCAGGCATTCCCCCTCTTCTTGAAACATTTTAATTGGCTTCAGTGATATCATGACTTGGTTTTCTTCCTATGTCTGGGGGAGCTTCAGGCACATATATCCATGTGTTTATTTGGCTTCATCACCCATCCAGATGCTCATATCAGAAAGTTGGGAGGCTTAAAGAGTTCCACCTTCTCATTCATGCCTCACATCCAGTCATTCACGAAGTCTCATTCGTTCTACCTTCTAAATCACTCTAAAAATCGATCAGTTTCCTCCTCATTTCACTGTCATTGTTATCCCTTCCTTCGGTCACCTATGTCCTCCCAGGTCACAGTTATCTCTAGCCTCAAACCAACTCCTATTTAACTTGTTTTCTTGCCTATAATCCATTCTTCTTTGTAAAGACAAGAGTGAGCTTTCTCACTGTCTCCTCCTTTTTTTCTTTTTTTTAAAGATTTTATTTATTTATTTGACAGAGAGAGAGACAGCCAGCGAGAGAGGGAACACAAGCAGGGGGAGTGGGAGAGGAAGAAGCAGGCTCCTAGCGGAGGAGCCTGATGTGGGGCTCGATCCCAGAGCACCGGGATCACGCCCTGAGCCGAAGGCAGACGCTTAATGACTGTGCCACCCAGGCGTCCCTCCTCCTCTTTTTTTCAAGTAAATTTGTGTTACTATTTTGCTTAAAAATTTTCCACTTCCCTTAAGCAAAAATCTAAAATTTTTTTAAATCTAAAAATTTTTTTAAAGAATTTCTTTATCATATTACCCTAGTATATTTTTCCTGTTTCATTTCTTCATCCTTAATTGGCCATCTTTGGTTCTGGACATACTAAATTTCTCTAAATTTCTTCAAAATACGGTGCTCTCTGGACCATCCATCCAATCCATCTCTGGACCTTTATAAATGCTGAATGAAACACATCCCTCTTTCCATTCCCTGTGCTCTGCTGTCTCCTATTCATATTTTCCGTTTCTCTGGGAAGCCTTTCCTGAGAACACAAGTTCCAAAGACGTGTTCCTTCTATGCATTCTTACAGCATTTAGTACTCCTCTGGCATGCACTAACGCCGTATTGTTGTTGCTTACAGCTGTTGTTCTCAGTCTGAGACTGTTCGTCAGGCACATGGCACAAAGCATTCTAGCATAAAAAATTTACTGTAAATGTTTGTGGAGTATATTAAAACTATCTTTTTAAAAAATAACTAACTTGTTCAGTAAACTCTACCCCGACATGGGGCTTGAACCGACAACCCCAAGATCAAGAGTTACAGCTCTACTAACTGAGCCCTCCAGGTGCTCCTTTAAAACTATCTTGTGTGTATTACTAGGTAATCCTTGATTCACAGATGACTTCTACACAGAAACCCCATAAACATTGCGAAGGCACTTAATTTTTGGAGAATAAGCAAGTTCAGAAGTGATAGACAAGAAGTAGCTGTGAATATCGGGAGATCTAATCCCAGGGGCCGATTTTTAGGCTGAAGCTGCCATTATTCACTGGTAGAAAATGCAGAGAAGGAAAACTGCATTCAACTGAAACTCTAGTTTCCTAGAGATATTTCTATATCAGGAGAGAGAAACTTTTTCCTTCATTTATGTTATTTTCTTATCCAGGTCCACATTTTAATTTTGTATTACAGCTCAGTTAGCTCTTATATTAATAATAATTTCTGGCAATCTTTGGATTGTAAGACCATATAAACATTGTTTCTGAGTTGAATTTATTCTTTGGTAAAGCCTGTCTTATACAAAACTTGGAACAAATAAATAATTACCCTTTGCCTTCTTATTACCCTATGTCTTCTCTAGCCATGGGGTCATAATTCAGGCCCGAGGTTTATTTTCTACTTTCAGGGGACAGAAAAACAGAATTAGGTAATTGCTTTTAATGGTAAAATGTATTCCAAGTCAGTGATTTGAAAAGCAAAGTTTCTATTTGCAATTTAGGGACTGCCTTCATTACAGGGTATAATAATAATAAAACTGCCATTAGGAGCTTACTATTGGGTATCAGGCGCACTGCTAAGTGTTCCCAAACTTTTATTTGATTCTCATGACGACTATATGAAAAGTCACAGATAGGGAAACTCACAGAGGCCTGGTAACTTGTCCAAGGTCACAACTTAATGGCAGTTAGACATGTAATTCATGAAATTACAAAAAGATAGTCTAAATCATTATTTATAATTTTATTAGACTTTTGAAGTTTTGAATCCCACCTTTGCCACTTAATATTTGTGTTGACTTTGGAAAAGTTACTTTTCAGTGCCTCAGTTTCTCATCTATAAAATAGAGGATATTAATAATATCTACTTTATAGGATTACAGGATTAAATAAGACAATACATGTAAAGTGCTTAGAATTTTACATGGCAGCTGTTTAGTATTAACTATTTAATTAGCTGGACAGTAAATAAATTAGTACAAAAAATTACAGCATTAGGAATGATTTTTACCTGATTATGAAAGAATCATAATGGTTTATCTGATTCATTCAGACAAAACCATGATTTAATGGAAATGCTCTATTTTAATTAGCAGAATGGAAATTAATTTTTATTTTACTTTATTTTATTTTATTTTATTTTATTTTTAAGATTTTACTTGGAGAGATATAGCGAGAGGGAGCACAAGCAGGGAGGAGAGGGAGAAGCAGTTTTCCTGCGAGCAGAGAGCCCGATGGAGGGCTCGATCCCAGGACCCTGAGATCATGACCTGACCGAAGGCAGACGCTTATCTGACTGAGCCACCTAGGCACCCTGGAAATTCATTTTAATTCAATTAAAAGTGCTCTTGGTATCAGAAAATCTTAATATCTAATTCAAATTACTCATAATACAAATTCAAAGGATTTCTTCGTGTTCACTGAAGAACAGATGGTCACCATTTCCTCTGTAACCATAAAATACTTTAGTCTTATATTTTCTAGTAATTTCTCCCTTGTTTATTGTTTACTTTTGAAGAGATTTAAGTCTCCAAATTTTTAGTTCAGTGTGAAATGTTTCCACTCAAGTGATCACAGTTTCTACAAAAAAAAATTTTCTTTTTTAGTTTGTGTAATTTTGGCAAAAGTAATGAAAGAACTATTTTAAATAGGTAGTAGATGACGACTTCCCAGAGATGTATAAAACAATTTCTCAAGAATCTCTTACACCGGGAAAACTGGAAATTAATTTTGAAGAATTATTAAAACAAAAAATGGAAGAAGAAAAACGACGAACAGAGGAGGAAAGGAAGCATAAGTTAGAGATGGAAAAACAGGAATTTGAACAACTGAGACAAGAAATGGGAGAGGTGAGATTTTAAGAAATACCCACTTACATTCTCCAAATACCAACATAAGTATTTTACATGTAGTATCCTACAATAACTAATATAAGTATTTTACATGTAATATCTTACAATAACTAATAGAAACATCAGTTTGGCAAGTCTTTGAATCATTTTATTTTACTCGATTAGAAGATAGAACTCTCATGATAAATATCTTAATATGATTTCTCTAGTATTGAAGTGAATTAAATAAATACATAAATATATATCTACATAAATATAGATTATACAGGGCATGCAACTTGTGCCCTCACAGGACCCTAGGCTCAGACAGGCCATGCATAAGATTTAATGTTCTAAGGTTGCCATCTTGATTTTTAATTTAAAAATTTAAAGTAAAATTTAAAAATTAAAATTTAATTAAAACTGTAATCATCTTATCTTTGAATTTTGTGTTTAAAGTGAAAGCTGGACAGTGGAGCATGTGCTAGACTTTTAGAGCCGTGGCTCACTCAAACTTCCTGCTGTCCCCTGCCTCTCTGTGGTGCATTCTCAGCCCTTTTCCCACCTCCTGATGCCCCAAGGCCCTGTCTAAATGTTTCCTTCCCACAGCTGCCACTATTCAACTGGGTGGCCAGTTGTGTAGGCAGAAGAGGAAAGATAGATAAAGGGGGCCAGCATTCTCTGTCAGCCTCGGCCTCTGATGGGGGGGGGGGGGCTCTTGGCAACAACATAAACAAGGTCGGGGATCAGCACACAGGCCCATGACTTGGGGGGAAACGAGCAGTGGTTGTCCCAGACTCAAACTGGCTTGACATGGCATGTTTGGCAGGCAACTTGTGGGGACCTCTTGCCAACTCCTGATGTAGGAACTGAAGGGATCCTATGCAGAGGTTGCAATCTCTTAGAAGTTGCCTCTTTTGTCATGGGTCGGGGCAATGGGCCTGTGGGGATATTTACTTCCTTGCCCCAGACAACCAAGAGACTATAAATACTATATAAATATATAGGTAATAACAAAATATCATGAATATGCTGTAGGAAAATATTCCAAGGTCTAGTCTTAAAATTTTTAAAAATGTAATAGCATTTATTTTATAAAGGATGCCGAAAATGAATTGTCTAGAAAAGCTTCTAAATTGTATTTATATTAGTTCAATCATTAATTTTGACCAGAATGATTTGGGAACCAACGATATGAGGTACATAACAAATTTGTTAGGTTTCTGGTATTTTAGGAGTTGTCTGTTTTCACACACAGAGACTAAAAAGTGAAGGTAGTATAAAGGAATAAGTTCTTTTTTCTTCTTTGGTTGAACCAAGAGATTAAGCCTCATGTCATATCATCTACTGTGATCCCACCCCTCCTCACCTTCAT
This sequence comes from Ursus arctos, assembly GCF_023065955.2. Lineage (NCBI taxonomy): Eukaryota > Metazoa > Chordata > Mammalia > Carnivora > Ursidae > Ursus > Ursus arctos. The sequence continues at coordinate 42,052,966 of NW_026622786.1, read as the reverse complement.
TCCCCCTCCCTAGTTACCCCGTCCCCACACCTAGAACTCTAGGTCTTCTCCAGGAAAAGTATACCAGGAATAACTGCATTATTATTATTATTTTTTTTTACCACTTCATATAGTGAGATTAGGGTTTAGTGTAAGAAGTATACAAAGAACTAGTAGGAAATTCTGAGAAGCCAAGAGAAACAGGAATAAAAAAGTATTTAAGATAAAATGGTTTAAAGAATTGGAGCCCAGTTTTGGTGGACTCTTTTTCTCTTTCTTGGCAGAATTTAAAACTGAGAATAGAAATGATATGTGTCAAATGTAGGGATTTTGCCAGACTATTGTAGAAAGGCTTCACTGAGTTAACCTGAGTATTAAGAGTGTTATTTAACTTTATTAGACTATCATGAAAACAAAGACAGGAGGAATTTTAGGATACTCTGGCTCTATATAGAGATTAAAAAAAAAAAATCATATCCAGGAGGCTAAGTGACAAGGCAAAAGGCCACACGGTATCAAAGTCAGAACTGGAACTTATATCTGACTCCCAGCCCACTATTCTTACAATTACAGTTCTTCATCTTCCCCTAAACATGGATTTTCCTGTGGTGCTTAGAAAAAGCTAATCTTGGTATGCATATTTTAGTTTTAGGAGGTTATAATGAAATATTAAATGAAGTTTTGAGCCATATTCCATAATGAAATAATATTTTAAATAAGAGTTATCTGAAGTCTTAAATTTGTAGCATTACTTTTAATCAGTAAATTTAGGCATTGCACTTAGGGAGCAGGTTATTTAAGCTTTATTTTTGGCTTCAAATAAGAAATGAACACTTTTTGGATGGTCTATTGTACAAACTTAATTTTCTGGTATTTAATATATAAAAATCTTATTTTTTTTTGAAGGAAGAGGAAGAACATGAAACCTTTGAATTGAGTAGGGAATATGAAGAATTAATCAAATTGAAAAGAAGTGGTTCTATTCAAGCCAAAAATCTAAAAAGCAAGTTTGAAAAGATTGGACAATTGTCTGAAAAAGAAATACAGAAAAAGATAGAAGAAGAACGAGCAAAAAGGAGAGCAATTGACCTCGAAATTAAAGAGCGAGAAGCAGAAAACTTTCATGAGGTATACTACATTTAATAGTTACGGTACAGTAATTATGATGAACTTAACAGAAATATAACATTGACTTTGAAATAAGTTTTGGTACTTACAATTAACCATAGGTATATGATAATCTGAGAATTAAATAGCAAAAGGACATTAAGATCTTTTTTTTTTTAAGATTTTATTTACTTATTTATTTATTTATTTAATTTTATTTTTTTAAAGATTTTATTTATTTATTTGACAGAGACAGCCCGCGAGAGAGGGAACACAAGCAGGGGGAGTGGGAGAGGAAGAAGCAGGCTCATAGCAGAGGAGCCTGATGTGGGGCTCGATCCCATAACGCCGGGATCACGCCCTGAGCCGAAGGCAGATGCTTAACCGCTGTGCCACCCAGGCGCCCCAAAGATTTTATTTATTTATTTGACAGGGAGAGAGACAGCCAGTGAGAGCGGGAACCCAAGCAGGGGGAGTGGAAGAGGAAGAAGCAGGCTCCCAGTGGAGCAGGGAGCCTGATGTGGGGCTGGATCCCAGAACGCCAGGATCACTCCCTGAGCCGAAGGCAGACGCCTAACGACTGAGCCACCCAGGCGCCCCAGGACATTAAGATCTTAAGAGACTTTGAAAGATTGTCTCAATCTAGCATTGTTTCAAAATGGCTTTTATCAGAATTAAATAGCCTATGGTGAACATCAAGTAGTTCATTCTGGAAAAAATAGTTTAAAAAATATTTATGGCACAGGATGCCTGGGTGGCTCAGTTGGTTAAGCGTCTGCTTTCGGCTCAGGTTATGATCCCAGGGTCCTGGGATTGAGTCTCAAATTGGGCTCCCTGCTCAGTGGGGAGCCTGCTTCTCCCTCTCCCTGCCACTTGCCCCCCTTGTACTCTCTGACAAGTAAATAAATAAAATCTTTAAAAAATATACTTATAGCACAAGTTTTAGTTTGAATCATTAGAACCAGTGTACATATGGGTTAAAATAAACTCCAGAGATTATTCATACTTACTTTCTTATTTAAGGATGAGGCCAATAAAGCTTAATGAACTACTCAAAGTCATGCCAATAATTCAGTGGCAGAGCCTAAATTAGAATTCAGAGGACATGAATTTGAAGTACCTCCAAATGTTAAAAAGGCAATTACCAGATGACCCATAATGTTCCTTCCAGCCTAAGGTCTGGTTCCATGATTATGAATATTGCTTTAAACAGGATCTGGAGAATTTTTTCTGCCAGAATTGCCATTTTATAATACTTAACAGCATTTAACTTATGTTCTTCTAGCAATGAATTTTCATCAAATATCCTAATAAAACAGGTGTGGGAAGTTAGGCAGGCCTTCCGAGGATACTGAGTTAGAAGACAGAATGGAAAAATTATGTGCAGATTCTTGGCACTGTAAGCAGTTCATTATTATTGAAGCAAGCAGAGTGTAAGAACAGCACAAGATAATGATGAAGATGCAAGCACAAGCAACATGGCCATGGAAGGTCTTAGATGCCATTCATGTTAGGGAAGTTTGCTTTATTATTCATTGAAGGGACTTTTAAAACATGAAGTGATATTATCAAATAAGCATCTTTATACATAGATCATATTAAACTAAAGATGGTTTTAGATTAATGCATTAAAAAATTATTTGAATGCCTACTATGTTCCAGGGTCTGTTTTGGACACTGGGACTACTACATTTGTAAATAAACCTACAGTCTTTGCTCATGTAGTGTTTAGAATCTAACAGGTAGGGAGGATAGGAAACAATTATTGGGTAGTAAGTAGAAGCTGTGGAAATTAACAAAGAAGGGTACTATTTTGTACAGGATGGTCAGAGGCCTGGTGAGGATTTGAACTAGGGATCAAATGGAAAAAACAGATAAATATGTGGGATATAAAACTAAGAAGACTTGAGGATGGTGGTAGAGATGAGAGGGAGAGGAACTAAAATGGGTATACACAAACATAGGTAATACAGGAATAAAGAGTTTGGAAGGAAAGGAAATCACAAGCTATTTTAGAGAAATGGAGATGCTGTGGAACATCAGATATTCATCAGTTAAGTTGATATGCATTTTAAAAAGACATTTATTTTTGAGAGAGGTAGGGGAGGGGCAGAGGGAGAGGGAAAGAAACTTAAAGCAGACTCTGTGCTAGCGCAGTGCCCAACATGGGGCTCAACCTCATGATCCCGAGATCATGACCTGAAACGAAACCGAGTTGGTCACTTAACCGACTGCACCACCCAGGTGCCCCGAAGTTGATATGCATTTGAACTCCGTGTGACATACACTAAACCTTGAGGACTTAGGGCTTGGGCTGGTTGGAAATAAATTATTTTGTCACTGCTAAAAGCAAATGCTATTGCTAACATCTTCTATGTTGGGCCCTGTGTTGTTTTGAGTACATGAAATTGAATATAATATGCCTTCGAAAAGTTCAGCCTAATGAATGTAGGAAAGTAATTATAATTTTAGTTTTAAGTGCTAAAATAGGAGTTATATATTTGTTATGGGATCAAGTAAGATGGAATCAGTATTCATAGGAGAGGTTTAACAAGGCTGAGAAAATGACATTTAAGCTAAGTGTGAAGGTTGAATAGAACTTAAAGAAGCATTCTAGATCGGAGGGATGGGTGTCCCTTTATAACCTTTACATGAAGGTTGTAAACATTTATCTGGGGAATGGAAATTTTGCTCAAAGGCGTGATTCACAGCATAATGGATGATAGGGATGAAGTTGTAGAAGTAGTGGCTAGCTAATATTGGGTGTTTTTAACCTTGCAGGGACTATGATCTGGGAACAATGTCAACGATTAGTTTTTGGACAGAGTAATAAAAGGCTTATATTTGTAAAGAATCCTGGGATTATGGAGAATGAAATGAAAAGACAGGGATAAGGCATGAAGTTAGCATCCAGCGAGAAAAATGGACCCAACTTTTAACCAAACTGGGTAACAGTCTACTTATGGGTAGGTGGTTGCTGAGAAGCCCAACAGTACTTCAAGATTACCAGGGAAACTAGAGGATACTACAAAAAATTTAGGAGATCTGGAGGAGGTGCATGAATAGTTTTGGACAAACTTTGAACTATATTTGGATAAGGTAAAGGCATTCTGGAGCATAGGTATTGAGTTCAGATGAGAGGCTGGAGCTATAGTTTCTAACTATTATGGATAGTATTTAAATCTATCAAAGTAGTGGGACACCTGGATGGCTCGGTTGAACATCGGACTCTTGGTTTAGGCTCAGGTCATGATCTCAGGGTTGTGAGGTCTGCACTCAGCTGGGAGTCTGCTTGAGATTCTCTCCCTCTGTCCTTCCCCCTACTCTCTAAAATAAATCTTTAAAAAAATAAATGTATCAAGGTAGATAAAACCATCTTCAAAGAGTTAGTAGTTGGAATGTGAATGATAAAACTGGAGAACACCAGTATTTAGTGGTTCATTAAAGATCACAAGATCAGTTCATTTTTTGAGAGAAATGTATCACAGAAGGTAAAGAAAAGTTCAGTCAGCACGCACTTGCTTCCTTTCTAGTGCTAAAGGTAGTGAAACCTCAGAGCAGTCATACCTAGCCCTACAAAATATTTAGGTAAGATTAAAAATTAGGTAGGTGACTGTTTTATTGCTATTACTGGCACGAAAAGGACAAGATTAGGACATGGCTAATCTCCTGTAACCCATGAGACTGTGAGGGATGCTGACATCCTTCCTCTCTAGATTAAGGGTCACTGAGGTATCCTTAAAAAACCTGTTAGCATAGTTTGGACATTTGAGTGTAATCCATTTCTAGAGGACTCCCTCCCCTCCCCCATCTGGTATTATCTGGTATCCTCTTTAAAAATGCCACATTCAGCATGTCTTCTGCTTATATTACAGACATCTTTCAAGGTCTACCTCATCCGTGTAACCTCCCCTAATCAAAGTATTCTATCCCAGATCCTGGTAGCCCTTAATCTGTATAACTCACTTGGTATTTAAATCCTTTAATTGCCTTAGGGGTGTTTGATTTTCTAGTTTTCAGTAAGGCATACTCCAAAGCCGTTTCCTATGCTTTTATCCCAAGTTCACTGCCCAACTGTGCTTCCTTTGATATTCATATGGTAGGTATCAATACTCTAAGAATGCACCTAGAGACAAAGATCATTCCATTTACCATGACTTTCATAGGTACATTTCCTGGAAACATTTTTAACCTGGCTTTTCAAGGATTCAAGAAAAGGAACACTTGTACTTAACAACAAATACTGTTCATAAACTTTCTCCCAGTTTATGAGGAATTCTCTCACTCACTGAATTTATTTTCTAAAGGCAGTTTTGAAGTAGCTAAGTGAGTTATGAATTTGCACAAAATTTTTATACTTAAATCCAGGAAGCAAGGTAACTGGGAGGGATTCAGTCATAATAGCAGTTATCGTACCTGCCTAAATATTGTATCTTCAAGATGTGGTAAGCAAAGAATGAAATTAACCATATTGTATGACAGAGGTTCTTTTTAAACCTCAGAAAAGCCCACTGAGATAAACTTGCAATAAGCGAACCAGTGTTTAACATGTATCTTTTAGCCTTTCTGGTAATTAAAAAAAATCTTGGAACATCATTCATTAGCATTTAACTGTAGCCTGGTATTATGTTTATCAACAGGCATTAGTTGATCCTTTCAAACTTATTTGTGTTAATGGCATGAGTAGTAGAATTTACCGATTATAGGTATTTGGTTGTTTGATGTTCTGGGATTTTCCAACACTGAATAAAAACCTGATTCAAGAAAACAAGAAAAACTATCCAACTCCTCCTGTATTCATTGAACTGAGGTACTATACCTCAAACTGATGCAAAACATCCATGCACCAAGATTTTTCTTATCCAGGCAATTATTTTTAGAAAGCTTGTTTCAGAATTTCCGTCAGTTGGATGTGGTATCCTGAAGCAGTTTCCTTAGTACTGTGAAATATAAATGGTGAGATTTCCAGACAGATCCATAAAAGTCTAAGTAGTTTAGAAACCAAGAGTCAACTATAGCCAAAGTACTTTAGAAACCGTGAATTAACTACCTATAACCCCACTCTACTAAAACCTCCCTCAAAAGCCACCAGCGACCTCATCATTACCAGATTGTTTTAGAGACTCAATGCTGTTTTAACAGTTAAAACTTGTCTCTTAGATTAATCCCTTAATCCCATGGTTTCAAGCTCTTAACCTAAACAGATGACTAACCATCTACTTCAACTCAGGGATTTCCCCAGCCTCCAGCCACTGCCTCTTTCAATTATTGTCTTCCCATTTATTCTGCCTGCAACACTCTGCCATTTGAACATATTTTGTTGGATGGAATTCACCTCAAAGACAGTTATTAGCTAAGAAGGGTGAGGAAGAAAATCATGAAGTGGGAAGTAACAAATTTTCTGTATTACATAGGAGGGTGAAGAGTGATGGACAGTCTTGTGACAAGGGAGTATTTTAACAGTTATTAAAATGTATAACATCCCCACCCTTTTCTGTTATTCAGTACTACCAGCCAGCACAGAGTAGGTTGAGCAAAAAATACACTGGGACTCCAGTGATATTGTATAACCTTTACACTGGGAGAAAAGTGTTCTAATTGTCAGGAGACTTTTACTCCAAACTTTCATCTTTCCCAAATTAGGGGATAGGATAGTGAAAATCTCCACATCCGAGTATAGCACAGATATGTAAACCAAACATAGTAATTATTTTGTTCCTATCAATGACAACCTCGTAACTACTAATGCTTTAGTTCCTGTTGGTTTCTAGAAAAAAAGCAATTTTTATTCTTGGCCCACTTTCATAAAGGAAGAAGATGTTGATGTGAAGCCTGCAAAAAAAAGTGAGGCCCCATTTACTCATAAAGTGAATATGAAAGCTAGATTTGAACAAATGGCTAAGGCAAGAGAAGAAGAAGAACAAAGAAGAATTGAAGAGCAAAAGTTACTACGGATGCAGTTTGAACAAAAGGAAATTGATGCAGCACTACAAAAGGTACCAGGCTTACATATTATTTTTCAAACATGCTCTCTTAAAATTTTGACGATTAAAAAAAAATTTAATAGCTTTCAGGTCAGTGGAATGTTTTGTAAAGTACACATTGTAGTAGGCATATTTACATGTTCTTTGGGAAGCAAAAACCCATTTACCCATGAAATTCTGTTACTAAATCATTATCCTGAAAATGCTACATTAAATGCCCCCTTGAATGTGCTTGCTTTAATATAGAAAAGAGAAGAGGAAGAGGAAGAAGAGGGTGGTAGCATCATGAATGGCTCCACTATTGAAGATGAGGAGCAAACGAGATCAGGAGCTCCGTGGTTCAAGAAGCCTCTAAAAAACACATCAGTTGTAGACAGTGAGCCAGTTAGATTTACTGTTAAAGTAACAGGAGAACCCAAACCGGAAATTACATGGTGGTTTGAAGGAGAAATACTGCAGGATGGAGAAGACTACCAATATATTGAAAGAGGAGAAACTTACTGCCTATATTTACCAGAAACTTTTCCAGAAGATGAAGGAGAGTATATGTGTAAAGCGGTCAACAACAAAGGCTCTGCGGCTAGTACCTGTATTCTTACAATTGAAAGTAAGAATTAATCACTTAATCTAGAACTTTTATTCTATTTAAATTCTTTATCCTTAAAAAAAAAATCATTTTTCTTCTTCTCTTTTTTAGCTGACGACTACTAGGCTCCCCCCTTCCCTCTCCCTGGAACTCTCTCTCTCTCTCTCTCCCTCTCCCTGACTTTCTTACTACAGCCATGTTTTCTGTGGTGGGGCCAAAATGGAAACCAGAAGTGCCACTATGTTGACTTTTTATTCCTTTTCGTAATAGTCTTCAAAACACAAGCTCATCTAAAGAATACCTTCTTCCTTTCCAAATGATCAACAGATTCATCGCCATATTATGCAGAAGTTAATGTGTATCTAATGGGGTAAAGTGGAAAATTTATTCTAAGTTTACAGCAATTATGTTTTAAAAATCATAAAATACATTATTTTGCATGAAGGAATGCCATTTATGAGCTATTTACACCTAAAATTAGTCTGAAATAGTAGAGACTTAATGAATTTGGAACCTATCAATCTGAGTCTTCCTTAATACATCACTTTCCTTGCTGTAGTTTCAAAGTCTTTCTGAAGCAGTAGGGGAAAGGGGGGGGGCATGGAGAACAAAACTTACGACTTTTAAGAAAAAAACTGCCAGAGAAAATTTAATGGAAACCACTGCCTATATAGAGTTCTGAGTGTTGAGAATATTAACATGTACTTTTCAAACGTGTGTAATATATATTCAAGCTTATAAAAGCAAATTTATGTTGTGACCTTGCCTGAACAAATTATATTTTAGTGAGAAAACTTTGTATCAGTAGTTTATGCAGGAGAAAACACTTTTAACCTAATGGACGATTTCAAGATCTAAGAGTTGAAAAAAATGGCGTAATCTTCAATTTTAAAATCTGGTCTCTTGAGTTTGTAAATAATTAACTACCATGTTCTATTACCAAGTTGTTTTATATTTTAGTTTTCTGGAAGACAATTTTATTTTACAATGTAAACTCAATAAAGTAACTTCTGTATTAAAGTCTCAATATTTTAGAAAAGAAAACACTCCTTTATAATATTGATCAATGTACATTTATTTTTTTTATTGAGGAAACCATAATCAATACAAAATTACAGCAATCATGTGCCCTTTTACATACAATGTCATTAAAACAAACTCTAAACCACAGTTTGTAAAGTATTCAATTTACCTCAAGTCCAAGCTGCATCTCCCTAAGACACTGTTCCCATCACAGTAGCCATTTTAAGCCAATCTTCTTTTTACACACGGGTAGTTTCTGTAGAGAACATTTTTCTCAGGACGAAAATGCATCGAGCATGCATAAGAAAAAATATATATATATGCGCAAATACATTTAAGAGTTTCTACAGGGCTATCATTGAAGAAAATAAAACCTTGGGATTTGCTTCTTAAAAGCACCAATTTAAAAAATCCCTCAGAAATTTATACTGTGGCAAGAAAACTCAAGTGACTAAAGAAAAAATAAGATTATTTTCAGAGTCAAAATTATCTTTAGATATTGTTAAAATACATTTTAAAATGAGGCAGAATTTTCAGAAAATAAAAAGACATCTTCATTGATCATTTCTACATCCTTATTCTAGACAGATGTTTGCAGGTAGAGCTGGTTCTCCTGGCAGAGTATTCAAATGTTATCACTTCTGCATATACTCCTATTTCCCTCTTAAGGTACTCTGCTACTCCTACCCAAACCCACCCTTATGAATTAACTACCAAGGTATTTGTCTAAGGAAATATTTTATAATGTTTATAAACAACTAGTATTAAATCACTAGTTTTAGTATTAAAACCATTTTCATTAATTAAAAATAAAAGTATACTTTTCATTTCTAAAAGAAACATCAAACCATAAGAATTCTACATATCACCACACTAAAATATCTTTAAAAAACAAAACACATTGTCAAATTTTTAAGTGCTAAATAAATCAGTTCAATTTCAATCTAAACATTGTTTCTACGACTCCTAACATCCATTGCATTCCAGTCAACTGGCTCACCTTTTCTGCTTTCCATTTATTTCAAGGTTAAGATTAGCGCCATTTTAAAAACTGCAGTATCAGTGAAGGCTTATGGTAATGAATAAAAAAACTCTTGAGATAGAAACAATGCCCCAATATCTATTAGCATTCATCTATATTTTATAAAAATGCAAACTACAACTAACCAAAACTTGACAGGCTCTTAAGGTTCGAAGAGCTCTTTTATATTATCACTCTTAACATACCTATCATTGACTATCAAAACAATACATATACACACACATAAATGTGGTGCAATAACTACGTAACTTACAAGATTTAACAGTTCATGGAACATTTAAGATCAAGCGAATAGCACTTTAAAATGAAAAGTGATCAAAAGCAGGTACAATACACCCTATACCATATTATGTATGGGAATACATTTCATATTTCTCAATTATGATTTGCCAATTTTACCTTCTACATTGAGCCCTTCTATGGTCCATGCTCATCGGCTCACCAATGGCATACACTCAAAGGATTCCTCTTTATGGGTAACTATCTCAGGACCTGATTTTATGAGCTATGATTTGGTGCTTGCAGCATCTTCAGCACTGTGTGTGAAAATGAAGGCAGTATTTTTGAATATTTTTCTTTGTTGTAGAGATAAGCAGGAGTTTTTAAAAGGATCAGCACATTTTAGAAATTGAATAAACAAAACTGATATGATGCTGCTTTAATACATTCATCTTAACTCAAAATATGTACCAGTTAAAATCATCTATAAGAACACAAACATTTTAAACTGGCAAAAAATAAAATAAATGCAGCGTCAGTTATTAAAGTATTATAAATCAGAAAAATACTGGTTGCTATACAGATTATGAAAGGTTATTTGCTATACAGTTAACATTTCACTGATGCACATGCCTTATCAAAAACATACTGCCAGTATTCCTTATAATTTTTTCCTTTTTCAGTGTATATAAAAATTATGAAAACTGAATTGTCTAAAAAAAAAGTCATAATAAAACTCTGACCCATTATGTCCTTACTGAATTATTATACTTCAAGAAAAAAATAAAGACTCCATAGCTTTGGAGGGCAAAGAAAATGTCCTGTCAATCATGAAAAGATTGTGAAGGCTGTTGAAGTTTCTAACCAAGTGATTTCCTAAATCTAGAAAACTATGTAATCGCCCTTTCTTAATTTTAACAATCCTTCTATATTTGGGAAAAGATTACAAAAAGTTTGGATGTAGTTCAATTACAGCAGCAATCTACTCATTTCTTTTTTCTTGTTTTAACAAAACAAAAACAAAAAAAAACCCCAAAAACCATTACCCAGAAATGTAAACAGTTGTTTGAACAACTTACAGACTTTCCACTGAAATGGTAGCATAAATAACAAAATACATTTTGGGGAAGCAGTAGCAGATTGCTTTTGAATTACACAACCACAAAAACCTCACAGGGACAACATTAATGTACTGAAATATTTATTTATATATGTCCTTAGGTTGTGCTTACCTGTTGCTTTTTGCAGCAGAACCTAAGGTGGAAGGTCTGGGAAGGCACTGTGAAGTATAAATAATTGCACTGTTTGCAATTAATAAAGATTTTAAACCTTAAATGAATCAAAATCAACAGCCTCCAATTGGTGAGTTATGATATTGAATCCAACTGACTATTTCTTCAGTTTAATTAATAAATGCACCACTTTCCTAAAAGGTCATCTATAAAACAGTATCATGCAAAATACTGAAATTGTTCATGTCAATAACCCTACTCTTAAAGATAACACATAACTAACTCCTTAACTATTAAACTTGAAACTAGAACTATATATCCATATCTAAATAAGGGCAAGGGAAGTCACTCTAGGTTCTATAAAACAATAAAAAAACATTTCAAAATATAATAAACTGAACTGCTATTTTCTACCCTGTAAGTAATCTCAACATTTATGTCCTTATACATCTCCCTTAATAGTATATTCAGAACAACTGGTGCTCCCCACCAATGAAAGAGCTAATATATATTTATGAAATGGTGTTAAACTGCTACATTGCTTAATATTTGCAAACTGAAAACCACTTCTGTCTGATACATTTCAAGTCTTTCATATTAATATAGAAGATATGCATACTGTACACTGAAAAACAATATATTTTAGGAGCACCAATGAGTAATACTATTCAATTTTAATGATCAGTTTTCTTTAGCTATAGCTAAAGCATATCAAAAATACTTACCCATTAAGCTCACTTAAAAAAAATACAGACCTATGTATTATTCTATGTTAAATTAAGAAGCAGTTATGGTTTTCCAAGATATCAGCACTGTATTCCAACATAATATTCACACAAAGTATGGCATTTACATTATGTGGAACATTGACAAAAAGATACTGTTGCAGTTCATCAATTTGTCATTCTGATGTACTTACAGTGCAATGCTCCTTGAAGGAACACAATCAAGGATGATACACAGCACAGTCCTCCTCACCCCTACAGAGCTAGTTCTATACTGGCTGGATCAAACCTGCACTTCAACAGACAATGGCAAGACAGACTGTATTTGCATGTAGTCTAATATATTAATATGCAAAGAGCCAACAAATATGCAAAGAGTAAACAATGGATTTCAACAAAATATCAACTTCAGCATGAGTGTTATAGAGTAATAAAGTGATTTCAAGTACATAAAAAATTAAGTTGATTCAATGATTGGACTTGTGCATTTACAAAACAAAGCTTATCTATACTGCAAAAAGAAAAAAAAAGAAAAAAGCTTGAACATTTCCATACTCCAATAAGGTTTCAATGGCAGATGCACTGTAGCTATTTTTGCACACTATTCACTTTTCTACCCTAAATTTAAAAAGAAACACACTAATATTGTATACATTGAAAGTTTCTTTACATGAAAAAACTTATTCAACTACTCATATTCACTATCCGAAAAACTGTTTAAAATTAGTTATGCTGAAACAGTCTTGGAAATCAAGTAATTATTAAATTAAGAACAGAAAGGTTAACTGTTATAGCAGCAGTACAGATCTGAAACAGTGGTCATGTATAAAAGGAAATTTCACTGTTAATGCAATGGAAGTATGCCAAAAGATCACTGTACACACATGCAGGTTTTAATCAAACAGAAGGAAAAAAAAATGAAGATATCAGGATTACTTGTGCTGAAACAGCCAAATACAATAAATGGAAAAGATCCTCCAATCTACTACTATACTGCAAGGGGGAAAAAACATGCCAGTGTTTAAAAACTCAATTAATATTTCATGGGGAAAGCTTATATATTTGTGTAGATGTATCTTAATTTATCATTGCTAAGAAATTATGAATCCTTTAAATACCCACATATCCAACTTACCGACACAGGAGGTTTCATATCATTTATTGTAAAGCACAAAACAGGCATTTTAAAAGTGAAAGTATACATTGAAAAAGTACATTTATATCACAAAGCATTGACCACATAATAGTTGCAAATACATTTGCTGGAATGTGTACATCTACACTAAATACTAAAAACAAACCAATTTTCATTTCTACACAGAAATATTAACCTCCTATCAGTAGTGATAGATATTTTGTACATTTTCAAAAAAAAAAAAAAACACTATTTTAAACCAAAAACAAATTAAGATCTTCATCAAGTCGTCTGCATCCATATATTTAACAAAGGTTTTTTTCCCCCACACAATGAAGCAAATACTGTATTGTCCACTTCTTATTATTGGCCCTGTGCAGAAGAGATACATAAGAAATACACAAAAAGTTAAAGAAAATCCTTTAAATGGAGCTAACTCAGGAGTGAATCCTTTAAGAAAGAAAAACTGGTTAATATAAATGGTGGTGGCTTCTTGCATGATTTGCAAATCCCTGGGGGAAAAAAATTTATTTTTAAAATTAAAGGCATTGTAGAAATATTCAGCACTCAGATGCCAGAAAAGCATTTATAAAAACAAACAAAAAAACCCAAACAATACACCACGTTACTTCATTTAGTTATGCTATGCCAGATAAAAATTAAAAAGGCAAACATAATCCCAGACAAAACAGTAAACATGCAGAAAACATGATTGGAGTAGAAATCAATACATTAGCAAGTTTAGTATACCTGAGGTGCTGGAGGATGCTGTGGCATTCCCTGGGGACTTGTCTGGGCATAGTAGGCTGCTTGTTGTCTATAGTACTCAGCCCAGGCTGCACTATAATCTGGCTGACCACCTGGTGGAGCACCAGTAGGAGCAGGAACTGCTTGACCTTTTGAGAAAACAGAACAACTTTGTTGCTGTAACCACAATTAAAAGCCCAAAAGAATCTCATTTCTAATAAAAACAATACCTTGCTTCTTGTAATATTCCTCCCAAGCTTTTGAATAATCTTGTGTCTGCCCTTGTTGACCTAAAAAAAACCCCCTAAATTTTAATACAAAATTATATCCACTGTAAGTACAGGTTATAAAGACAAGCACAGAGGGTCAGAATTGCTCCTGTTCTATTTTATATATTCATTAGTGTCCTATTTTATTCATTAGAAAACTACTCTTGTAATTAAAAAAAATCAGAATGCGGTTTCTTTTTGCCTTACATTAATCATAACTTTTAGCTCTAGAGTATCACTCCTAATAAAAAGCAAAATTGAAATTAGGAAAGGAAAAGATTTAGGTATCCTGATTCAATACAGAAATTATAAATATTAATGTTCTAAAATGAGTTTGGAAAGTACTTCAAGTAAGCAATCTCTGGTACCCTGGTACTGATGTTGGGGGCAGGGATGGGGGAGACCATTATTTTTTGTCTTATTCATTAGGATGTTACACTATAGGTTTTAAATAAAATGTAAAATCCTTGATGGAGAAAAAGAACATTTTTGAGAAACAAACAAAAAACCCACCTGAAAGCTATTAAAGACTTTATTATTTTAAGATCTGGTCAAGATTTTTGTTTCCTGATTAGTAACCTACAAACTATGTGTACAAAGACTAATCTTCAAGATACCCTTTAAGAAGATGTTAAAAGTTTCAATACAACGTATTCAAAATCACAGCAAAATTATATTAAGAGTAACCTGACAAAGGACAAGACACAATTCAAGCAAATTCGAAACAGGTTTCAATATTTAGACAACTGCCAGATACCCCAGGGTATCAATAGTAATAAACCTACACAATATTTCTTACAAACTGTACACCTGAAAACCTGGGGACTTAATGCCAAACTTGGTTAAGACGGCAACAATTTCTACTTTGGGTTTACAGAAAGGAACTGACCATTGTTAGATACTCATTTCAGGGACAAAATAACATAAAGATGGTATAAACAGGGAGACACATTAAGAAAATTCATCAAACTCAAATGTTCTCTACCCTCCCCCCAACTCAAGTATTTCTGTCGGAGTGAAAGGTAAACATGTCAGACTCTAAGAAAAACAAACACTTGGTAAACACCTCACACTAAAATCTTGAAGGTGTCCAAAGAAAAACTCAACTCATTCCTCCAATCTGGGGGACAAATGTGATTCATTTTGTCCTGCTGGAAGTAAACAAAGAACTCTTCCTATCTACTTGGGACTTGGCTATCCCCTAGCCTCTTGAGCCTCTCTGCCCCTTTTAGGAGTGTCCTTACTTAGCTTACTCCCTTAATCCTTAGTTCAAAACTGTTTTGAGGTCAGATAGTTTAGCTTATACTTAGAACGTGACTTAGTATTTACATATAGGTTTACAATATGTAAGGTTTTACTTTCATTTAAGAGACTTGCCCTAGAGTTCACACGTAACATTCTATTATCACAGCCCAAGAGACAAACCTGATTGAATAGGTTTTACTCTAAGTTATCTCTCTAAACACCTGCATCTTTCCCACAACCACTTTCCCCACCACACTCCCTCCACTGCCCACCCCACCCCCCGCCCCGGACTTTACCCATTAAGGTACCATACACCAAAGGTGCAGAGTCCACCATATCAGTGCTTAACATTATAAGGGCCTTCCTCAACTCCTGACTTTTCCAAAAATGCCTTCACTAGCCCTCTTCCAAAGGGCAACTGCTGGTCTCTACTCTGAAACCCTGTTTCATCTCTTTAGGGTGTTTACTTACTACAAAAGTTCCCTTCATTCTAGCTTCAAAAATACCTACTCTTCCACATTGCCTATCATTCCTTATTAAGACTTAAAATTTCCTTCATTAACTCTCTATAATCCCATCTTTATGAATTTCTCTCCTAAATTGTTGGTGTTAATCCTAGGAAATTTAGAATTGTTTCAGAAAACAAAACTAATTTAAAAACTCCTGTTTCAAGAGGTTTATTTACTTACAAGCAAACAATGACAAATTTATAGTGTTAGTGGGTATTTTCTGTTCTTAACAGAAAAAGGTGAAATTTGCCTTCAAAGGCTGGGACAGCCTGGCTAGTTTGGTAAAGAGGGCACGGGATTGGGAATTGGGATGTCCAGAGTCCTAGAAAATCCCAGTTCTGCCACTGGAAGAGTTCAACTTGGCCTCTCCAAGTAAGGGAGTTGGATTTGGACATAAAAATTTTTATCTCCCTAATATTTTATTACTTTCTTCCCTTTCATTTAAAAATCTTGAGGGTATCTGGGTGGCTCAATCAGTTAAGCATCTAATTCTTGATTTTGGCTCAGGTCATTATCTCAGGGCCGTGGGATCAAGCCCCGCACTGAGCTCCATGCTTGGCCTGGAGTCTGCTTCTCTCCCTTTGCCCCTCCCCCTGCTCACATGCTCTCTAAAATAAATAGATAAATCTTAATAAAAAAATAAAACAAAAATTTTGAAAACTGTCTCAGTAAAGCATGTGACTCAACCTTGGGGCTGTGTTCAAGCTCTACATTGGTATACAGGCTACTTTAAATACATACACACATACATACATACATAAAAATCAATCTTGATAACTGAACTGTGTTATTAGTTTTATGCTTTAAGGTCGAGTATGTACAGTTGTTCTAAAAGGATTCTAAGGACAAGTAATGCACCTAGGAGAAACTAAGGTAGTTAAGCGACCAATCATTTAACAAAAGAACTTTTAAAGGAAAAAAATAAATTGACTTTGTAGCTATAATTAAAGACCTGGCAATTTAACATTATCTCCTTTAAGATTTACATGTGAGAGACTCATTCAACTAATCCTTTGCTCAATAAATTAACAGCTGATCACTGTCGTGCTACAGAAAAACAGACAACTGGGGGGGAAAAAAGGTGGGGGTCAAAGAGGATCTTAAGCCAAACATAGTGTTACTTAATTATTTCTGTAACAATTTTTCTCCACAAAGGATTCAACAGAGTCCAGTGTACTATCTATGAAATTAAAAATTTATAGTCAGCAGAGTAAAGGTAGAAAATGAAAAATTAAAAGAATGGCAAGGTGATAAGTTTATCCTTAAAAATCTGAATGGTATTAAGACCTCACAGATTACATTCAACACACATCCCTCACTTGGGGCATGTAAAATATAACAAGGCTAAACAGTAAATTTATTAATGGCCATGCTGCAAATGAATGATAAAATATACTAAAATACAAGTCGCACTCACTCCCCAATAATTTTCTAGGTCCACAAACAGGCCTACTTTTACTCATTTTTAATATTAACGTAGGGAACATCTCTGGCACATTAACCACTGTGAAAATGTAAGTTGGACCCAATGATTTTTAATTGCAACAACTGCAAATGCTCAAATCTTTAAAATGGTTGACACTATTTCAAACCAGTTAGAGTGGCCATAAATCCTGAGAGAATAGCACCCTTAGTTAGTCTTCAAACTATCCAAATCTGGACAATAAATTATGTGATCACCCTAAACAGAACATACTGTTTTGAGGAAAAACTATTTTTCTTTCTTTAAACAGAAATCAAGCTGTGTAAAATATTCGTATCACCAGGTAAATGTATCCCACACAAAAAAGATTAATGTAACTACCCTGCTGGAAATTTTTCTTTCTGTGGAGATGACAAAATATCCATGGGCAAAGAAAACACTGAAATTTATGCTGAGAATCTCAAACAGACTGTATCTTATGAGAAAATTCTACCATCTACAGATTCGTTCCATACCAGTGAAGGATGGGTAAGTTTACCTGTTTAGCTTTCATTTGTGACAAGTGGCTGTGGTAAACATGTGTTAATTTTAAATGACTAACACCACAAGCTTCTTAAAGCAAAAACTATTTGTTCAGAAATACGTTGAACCTCGAACAACTCAGGGGTTAATGGGCACCAACCCCTGTACAGTTGAAAACCCACATAACTTTGACTTCCCCAAAACTTAACTACTAATAGCCTTCTGTTGACCAGAGGTCTTACAGATAACATAAACAGTCGATTAACGCATATTTTGTATGTTTAAGTATTAAATATTATTATATACGTATTCTACAATAATTGTAAGCTAGAGAAAAAATACTAAGAAAATCATAAAGAAAATTCATTTACAGTACTGTAAGAAAAAAAACCCAAAAACACAACTATTTATAAGTAGTCCCGCAAGTTCAAACTTACGTTGTTGTTCAAGGGTCAACAGTATTAATACCAGGTTCCAAGTGGTCCCAGGAAAAGACAAATTTGGGAGACAGGCTTGGGATTTATGCCCTCTTGGGAGTTCAAATTCTGCTTCTACTACTTAGTAGCTGTACATGTGATGTGTTAGTGGAAATAGAGTTCTTTTCATTCATAATTTGTAGTAATATACTTGGCAAAGTACGTGATTAACAACTGTATCCTCTATGAGAATATAACCAGAAGGGCAGGGAATCCTAGCTATTATGCCCACAATCACATTCTCAGCTCTATCACTATGTCTGGCATGTAGTATGTGCTCTACAGTTACTGAATGGAAATGGCTTTTCTAGGTGACTTTTTCCTTTTTCCTATACACAAATGTTATTTAAGTAATTAATGTACTATGTCACTGGCAGTTTTATTTTGCATCTGAAAATATCACACACAACCAATTTTTGCTTAGCACTCCAGAATTTAACCTATACCAGTTAGACTACTAATATATGTAACTACATCCAATGTTATGTGCCAATAGGGCAATTTTTAGTTTCAATTATTAAGTGGTTGACATATGCATTTAGAAATAAAAAGATTTCCTTGTTATGTGACCACAAATTTAAGAATTATCTGTGACAATCTTGATACACCTAAAAGTTCAGTGATTTTAGAATGCATTCAATTATTCTCCACTTCCAGATTTTAAGTTAAAAATAAAAGAAGTCCCAGTAACAAAAAGATGATACAAACATGGTTTTATCACAGTCTTCATCCTTCTAGTGTGATATTTACTAAATACTTCAATTTTAATTTAATTAACCGTATAAAAAAGAAATGTAGAACATACCCATTTTCTTGTAATACTCTTCCCAAGCCTTGGTATAATCAACCTGTCCAGCTGGAGCTGGATTCTGCTGATCTCCTGTTCAAGGGGAAAAAAAAAAAAGATTAAAGGTTTCAAAAGACGTTCTTGCCCCTTTCCTTCTGTTCCTTGAGTGGAAAATTGGGAGCAGCCTGCCATAGGGAGTGTGGGTGCTGTGTGGTAGTGGGATTCTTGCTGGTGCCAAAGACACAGGAAGCAGGAGGTATAGAGGCAGTCAACAGAGAAAATTTGTCTCTATACAATGGAAAACTAGTCACATTGAGCATTTAAGTAAATTCATTGGTTAAATAAGGAAACACACTAAAGATACAAGGTCTTTCACCATTTATAAGCATGCAAAGGGAAAAAGCTAGAAAGAACTCTAAGTGTTATAATGGAGTTGCAGGGGACACAATAGTTTTAGAAATATATACAAATAAATATTTATGTTGTTTCATATATGTGTATGCAGATATACATGCAGGTAAATTTCCTAGCTCTGTATGCTGAAAGGATTTAGAAGCAATGACACCTTGGTGTAGCAATGAACACACTGAGTTTAGTTTCTTAGATGATGGTATTTACTAAAAGGAAATCAGGGCTCCTTGGAAAAACAGCTGATTCTACGGCTTGAGCCCAGAAAGCACAAAATAAGCATCTTACTGTGCAAGAAAGTAGGACGTGCTTAAAGAATGACAGAAGTGTCAAAAGGCTACAGGAGCCATCGTGAAGGTACTCCTGATTGGCCAAAGCTGGGGCAATCTGATAATCAAATCAAGTAGTAAAGATAGTTTAAAACGCAACATGTTGAATAAAACAGGAGTCCATACTGATATAAATAGGAAGAAAACGTCTTCCTTATAGTACAATACCAACTAATACATACAAAATGATGTAAATAAAAATTATCATCATAGCTGTAGCTGAATCAGGAATGTGTTATCAGAGAAGCTGATATAAGGAATAGAATACTCATATAATCTCAGTACAATTCTCCAAAAACTATTTATTAATTTCAAAGAGAAAAATGCAATCTTATGGTATAGAAACCTGGCGGACGCCAACATGATCAACTGACTATGGTTACCATCTCCAGGAATGAAGCTCAACATTATATGACCCAATGATATAACGCACTAAGAGCACAGCATTATTTCTGAGGTACTGCCAAACCCCAAAAAAGGATCTCATGATCATGACCTCATCTTTGTGAGAAAAAGCTGAAGGAACCTATGTTGATTTGACCATCATCTCACAAAACAAAAGGTCTGTACTTTTTTGCCAGATGGGATCCTGGTTCAGAATAGAGAAACTGATGGGACAACTGGTTAAATCCGAGTAAGGGTTCTGCATCGGGACAGTAGTGATGTATCAATGTTGACTATTTTAGAGGGCTATATGATGGTAATGTATTTTTGGAGAAATACAGAAAGGGTACTTAAGGTTACTGGGACATCATGTGTATAGCTTGGTCTTAAATGGTTCTGAAAAACTACTGATAATGGATATGGACACTCATGACAGGATAATGGGACAAATGGGAGGTGGGGGATAAAATATTAAGAGCCAGGTTACCTGGGTGTCCTGTAATGTATCTTACAACTTAAACTTTTATGGAAGTTTGTAATTATTTCAAACTTGTCTTTAAAAAGAAAAGTCTGCTCACTGAAGCAGTAATTAAATACTGGAAATTTTTAGATATTATACACATTGATGTACTTCATATATAATTCCAAACTAAAGTTTCTACTTCTACATACAAAATAAATTATTCAATTACCATAGTTACCTTGTCCATTGGTTTGGGTTGTAGTTGGTGCACCGGCAGGAGCTGCAGGTGGTGGCTGTGCTTGCTGCTGATAATAGTGAGCATAATAGGCAGCCCAAGCTGCTGAATTTGGATCCGTTCCTGCCTTAGCTAGAATAAACACAAGTTCAAGGTTTGCATCTAAAGTCTGTAATCTGTCTCTCTCTCTCTCACACACACACACCCTCTTTGATAAATAAGAGCCCAAAATTAACTGGATATCAAAAACAGTAAATGGGAAGTTTTCAATTCTATTATTTTGTCATCATTAGCTTTAATTACAGAAAAGTGAGGTGCAGAGATTAAGTGACGTTCCTAGAAAACTAGTTGAGTGGCAGAATTAGGATGGGAATAAAGATCTTTTGTCTCCAAATCTGATGCTTTGCCTCAAAACATCCTGTGGCCTTGGTTTTTTCCTAAACTGGTTTTGCCTCAAGCACAGCAGTTCTCCATGGCAAATGACTAAAGGAAAGGATTTCTAGGAACTAACCTGTACAAGAAACAATTATTTTAGAATTATGAATTCTGTCTTGTTTTCAATGTAGAGACAATGTAAAAATCTTTAAAAAAATAAACAGATTAGCCATATTTCATCTCATATTTCACAGTAATTATCCTAAAACATACACTTGATATTACTGCCCTACTTGAAACTCTTCATTTATTCCATAGAGTCTTCAGGGCTGTCAAAAGCTTTTAGGTACAACATTAATCACCCAGTATCTTTAATGATCTGACCCCCTGGCTTATCCTTTCCATTCTAGCCACATCTTCCCCATTTGTCAATATTTTTTCCAACACTCAAGTTCTGGTCACAGTAGACTGCTTATACTTTTCAGGTTGCCATGTTCATTATCTGGCCTTAAACCATGTTATGCTTCCTCTGCATTTGCACCCTCATTTCATCCTTCATAAAAAATCAAACTCATGCAGTAACAGTTTCAGATCTCTCAGTCAGAAACAGAAATCCTCATCTTGATTCTGTCCTTTCTATCTATAGTATGACACTATAGATATATCTTTTTAAGTACTCTATAAGTACACTATATATATCTTTATAAGTTTATATTACCAAGTAATATATTTTCCTTAGCTAGAGTCTGTATCTATATGAAATCCGTTTAGCCTTTATCCCAAATGGGCAGCAAGTCTTAGCTGTTTAATAAAGTTTGAGAAAAAAGGAGCAAGGATTTCTGGAGTGATACAATGTCTAAGGTAATACAATTTTAAGGCATTATCCACCCTCCAAACCTTCAAGTAATAAATGTATTGCTTTTCTAAGTTGGTGTTTGTGTCTTAATTGTGTCATTACCTGTACACTAATACAAATATTTCACTTGACACCATCTCTGGCTAGAGATACTGAGATAAAACAGACTTTAGAAAATGATACTTGTACTCCTGAATGTATAGAGGGTATAACAGAACCAGTCTCACAGTTACATATAACTAATATATAGAGAATTCACTATTCATTCAACACAATTATCTTTCATTTATCATTTTATAGGTAAGAAAGATACAGAGGGATTAAAAAACTTGCTTACTATCCCACAATTACTAAAGTTGTAGCACTAGGACTATCTACATCTGTTCACTCTGAAATCTAAGTTCTTGACTACTACATAAATCTTTAACAGCCCATGATTTTTTATAGAAAAAGATTTTAGTTCAGAGAATACGGACTTTGCATTATGGGGCCACATTTTAATACCAGAATGTTAATCAATTCACTAAAACAGTTTCATCTAAATTATTTTGGTTTTCACATAATGCTAAGTCTACTATAAGCAAGATCTAACCCTAGCTGCTATCTTTTAGCTAAATGGGTTATTTCTTTTTCCAAAGGTAATGCTGCAAGCCATATTGATCAACCACTTCTTATGCTGATGCCTTTACTACTACTCCTAGTGGGAAAATGAAACTGTGATAGAGACTATTTCTGATTCCCGACACTTTTCTCAATCATGTTACCGACCCAAACAATGCTCATAAGGTACAATCTTGCAGATCCAAGTTTCCCAATATAAATTCACCCCTTAACTTGCTCAAACTCTTGAAACCTCTTAGATTATGTGATTTTTCTGTCTAATCACACCATCCCAGTTAGCTTAAAAGAGGAAAAGTCTTCTCATTCTTAAGAGGTGTTTAAACTATTATACACTAAATTATATTTGACCCTCTCTCAATCCATCACAGCATTGCTAACACTTAAAGTGCACTTCACTGCTATAGAACGTAAACTGATCTTTGCATACCCACATCCTAGCACACTCAAGTTGTTTCTTGAATGAGTGCAAGTTGTGGTTATTTGCTTACTGTCAATGCTGTGCCAACATATTCCAAAGAGCATACTTCCTATGAAATTAAAGTATGTTATAATATAGGGCCACATTTAAATAAAAGAATGTTTAATCAAATTCACTAAAACAATTTCATTTAAATCAATAATTTAGGTTCTTTTAAGAAATAAATATACTAGTATGGAAAGGAATCCATAATTCAGTACCTTCCTTGAAACTACTCCAGTGAAAGAGGCCTAAAAGATAGGTAGTAGGTGAGAAAGAAGGATCATAAATAAATGTTAATTGGTTTCAATGAATGCCCCTTTGACCATTATGGAAAGGAAACTAGAGGATAGGAGATGCAATAACAGAATAGAACGTATATATAAAATCCAGATCTGAACAAAGAAAACATTTAACCAAATGTATTTTTGAGTTCTAACATGCAGACGTTAAACACAGCCCTGATTTTTACTAATATGAGAAGTTACCACATCAGGAATATGAAAATGGCTTATATATCTTTTTTGAGAACTTCAAAAGTTAATAGTCAAGTATTAAATGCTCCATTAGACACTCACATAGTTCTATAAATAAATGTACACTATTCTTTCATGGATAATGTCACAATTAACACATTAGACATTTGATGGCACTGGTATTTAAAACTAAGACAATGTGGTTCTTCCTGTAGCTTTTGGTTTTTAGCACTCTGCTCTTATCACTCTGAAAGGACAGAAAGCCAAATGCAAGTAGAAAAAAGTTCACTGAAAACAGATCATATTCACACCAATCTTATACACCGTGGTAAGACCAGAAACTAAGACTCTTGCTGAAAGAGTTAAACAAGTGCAGAAAAATGCACACAATGTAGAACTGACACTAGAAAATTTAAGAGGATAACAGGATTGACAAACAAAAACAATACAGATTACACATGAATGATAAATGTCTTTTACCTGGATCAGGAGGGGCCTGTTGCTGCCAGTGTGGATATGCATTTCCCCACCCCTGGGGAGCATAAGGAGCTGGAGGACCACTGAAAAGATAGAAATCAATATAAAAATACCATTTACCAAAAGTTAGAATCTTTGGAGGAAAACCCCAGAACCAAACTCAGTACTTACTGAGGAGCAGGGCCGGGTGGTCCTGGATTATAAGGTGCAGGGTTGTATGGTCCCATTGGAGTTCCAGGCCCTGGAGGCCCAGGAGGCCCGTGAGGGCCTGGGACACCATGGGGCCCATGGGGTACAGGTGGCCCTAAAGGATTTACCGGGCCCTGTGAAAAAGCAAAAAGATGTACAAAAAAAAAAATCAGGAAAATGGTAATAATGGCTGAACAAAGGCCAAATTAACCTTCTATTTCTCCCCTTTGATATAGTCACAAGCAACATATTTTAGATTTTCCTTCATTTCCTCATTCATGTTGCTTAAACTCTTTACCATACTGAGACATGTAAATTCGTTAAAATCAACAGCATCAGCAAAGAACTGAAACATCTCCTTTACTTCCACTCTATTCCTTTCAGACTATTCCCCTTTTCTGTTATTTCCCTTTCCTTTTTATAATTCTTACTTTTACTACTCCTTTATCATTTTAATCATGGAAGCATATTAAATATCATGTTGTCTCTAGCTTTTCTTTTTCGCATCCATTCTACATCTACTTTCCTAACAATGAGACAACCACCTTGACAATATATTCCCCAAATTGCTTAGGCCTTATACTGTGAATTGTCTGAGTAGTTTAGCACTAAAGTAACAACTAGTTCTCATTCAAAAAACTAACCTCTTCACAACCTTTGTGTCAATGAACCCCATTTACATCAATAATTTAAATTCATTTTCTCTTTATCATTTTCCAAATACCATAACTTCGTATCATACCATATCATAATTAATAATGCTTAGTTGATTTTCCTTTTCATAAACCAACTTGTAAAGACCACTAGACTAGATTTAACTGTCCTAAACACAGCTCTCGTGCAGTTAAGACAGATCATAACATTTTGGAGCAAACTGCTTAAATCACATTTGGTTGTTTATTTTCTAACTACAAAATAATGAAGCTAAACTTCACAACTTTTAAAGTCCTTTTTATTACTTTATTTTTTTTTTTTTTAAGATTTTATTTATTTATGTGACAGAGAGACAGCCAGCGAGAGAGGGAACACAGCAGAGGAGTGGGAGAGGAAGAAGCAGGCTCCCAGCAGAGGAGCCTGATGTGGGACTCCATCCCGGAACGCCGGAATCACGCCCTGAGCTGAAGGCAGACGCTTAACAACTGCGCTACCCAGGCGCCCCTATTACTTTATTCTTTTAAGTCTAACTTAAAACTAACTCTTGTCATTATCACTCACTATTATCCATATTATCCATAAACAATCCTTTCCAAAAAGTAAAGAAGAATTACTATTCAAAAAGTATCAGCATTTTTATAGGGCTATGTGCCGGACACTCTTTTAAAAGTGACACACACGATTCAATTAATCCCTACAACCCTGTAAAGTAGCTACTATTATCTTCATTTACAGAAGAAGAAACGGGAGGCAAACAAGAGTATAAATAGCTTACTCCAAGGTCACAAAGTCAGCAAATGACTCAGTATTTTGAACCCTAACGTGACTCCAGAGTCCATGCTCTTAACCACCATACTAAACTGCTTCTCTACAACCACCTATCTTTTGCCCATCAATCCAGAAGAAACCTTGAGCCATCCATGCTAAGGACAGTAAAACCCAAAACCAAGATGTGTTCATTTTTCTAGCATCAATCTCCGCCACTACCAAGTCCAGAATTTACAATGTTGAATAAATTTTATAATACATTATTTTTTAGTAATCTCTACACCCAAAGAGGCGCTTGAACTCACAACCTGAGATCAACAGTTGCATGCTCTACTGACTGAACCAGCCAGGAACCCCTGTGAGACATTAAGTATCTTATATACAACTATTTGTGTTTCTCTGTAGATAGAAACAGTGTCAAACTTCTTTTGTATTCCATCCACAGCATGCAAACATCAAGGAGAATTTTCCTAAGAAATTCTGTTATTAATAACTTAGGATACTCCCTTATGTCCTATAGTAAAAGAACACCGTAAAGCACTAGTTCCTCATTTATAAGAAAGCACAATCAAGACTCACTATACATCTTTTGTACTACCACCAGGAAACTGCTCTAAAGGAAAAATTTCCAATATTTGGCCATGTATCACCTGGAACATCCTTCTAAAGTTAGATGCTAGGCTCTATTCCAGACATTCTGAATCAGAACTGTGTGGTATGTGTAGAGGTGGAAAGCATTCAAGTAGTATACATTTTAAAACTCCCTGAGTGACTGTCAGTCTAAGAGGTGGATTTGTAAATTTCTACTCTGAAGTTGTGAGATGCATGTAATTCGTATTTACCTCACCAGGGTTGAATAAAGTAAGCCCTTATTAAATACTGAATTCCCATGAACTATGTCTTTAAAGTATATTGTATAACCCTCCACCAACCCTAACACCATATCTACAAGTAGCACTATCCGTTTATTTATCCACACCCAAATACAAGGTTCTGAACACTTATATATACATATATTTAACTGCATTTTTCTTTTTCTAATTTTTTAAAATTTATTTGTTAACATATAATGTATTATTTGTTTCAGGGGTACAGGTCTGTGATTCATCAGTCTTACACAATTTAATTGGGTTATTTTTCACTGCTGGAGAATCTTTTCTATGTTGTATGTACCCATTATATGATAAAACCTATAATCTTAGACTAGAAATTGGCATTTTTCTGTATAGCAATTAAAGGAATATGTGAATTAATGTCTATTTAACTAAGAGGGTCTATGTATAAATCAAGGTTATCTATTTATTTGGTTTTTTAAACTGTTATGTATTTTTTTTAAAGACTTTATGAGAGAGAGAAAGAGAGAGAGAGAACGAGTGGAGTCATGGATAGGGAGAAGCAGGCCCCCTGCTGAGGGAGCCCAACATGGGGCTCAATCCCAGGACACCAGGATCACGACCCAAGCCAAAGGCAGATGCCCAACCCACTGAACCACCCAGGCACCCCTATCTAATTTTTAAGTAAGCCCCAATGTGGGGCTTGAACTCACTACCTGGAGATCAAGAGTCGCATGCCCTACTGACTGAGCCAGCCATGCACCCCTAGAAATCGAAGTTTAAAGCATACTCACACCAATCTTTTCTTCTATAAGTTGCCGTGCATAGTCTATTTGCTGTGGAGTGCCACGGATTGTAAATAATTTCATATTAGGATCTGCATTAGGTGGAGGATTTCTCTGAAGTTCTATTCTTGCACCAGACTGCTGGCTTATGCTTTTTATGGTTTCACCTCCTAAAATCAAAGCACAATAATTTCTCTAAAGACTCAAAGAATACAAAAGGAACCATCCAAAAGAAAATGGGTCACAATTAAAAGGGCCATTAAAAAAAAGTTTTGAGCAGTATCCCATCTGCCAATATTCATTTAGGATTTTCCATTTATTTTACACTTTAATTCAAGTTATATAAAGCATTTCATGCTTCTCCTAAAACACATTCAAGTTTTAAGACACAAATTAGTATGTCTATACCCAACCTTAAAATGAATTATAACCAAAAAAAATCTAACTTATCAAAATATTTGGTTCCTAAGAAATAGGGAGATCGGTAGGAGAAAGAAGGGAAGAATGAAGGGGGGGTAAACAGAAGGGGGAATGAACCACGGGACTATGGACTTTGGGAAACAAACCCGGGGTTTCAGCGGGGAGGGGGGTGGGGGATTGGGACAGGCTGGTGATGGGTAGTAAGGAGGGCACATACTGCATGGAGCACTGTGTGTTATATGCAAGCAAAGAATCATGGAACACTACATCAAAAACTAATGATGTACTGTATGGTGACTAACATAATAAAAAATTTTTTTAAAATAAATAAATTGCAGCTTGCAAACTACAATAAAAAAAAAATTGGTTCAAATAAACTGCTTTTAAAAGTAACATAAACTAACACACTTATTAAAAAATAACAAACTTTAAAAAGATGTGAGTCAGGAAAAAACAAATGACACAAAAGTTTCTTACATTAATAATTAAAACTGTTGGTCCCCTCTCTAGAAGCCAATGTGATTCAAATCCCACTTTTATTTTATATATAAGGTCCTCCATTTGTTTTTGTTACAAATCAACGTAAGATACAGTCAAGGAAAAATCACTGCTACTGGTTTACAACAGAAATAGCATCCAGAAAAATCAGTTCATGTGTTAAATTTTTACCCACACATTAAAACATTAAGCGTTTAAAATACATTGCCTTGGGGCGCCTGGGTGGCACAGCGGTTAAGCGCCTGCCTTCGGCTCAGGGCGTGATCCCGGCGTTCTGGGATCGAGCCCCACATCAGGCTCCTCCGCTATGAGCCTGCTTCTTCCTCTCCCACTCCCCCTGCTTGTGTTCCCTCTCTCGGTGGCTGTCTCTATCTCTGTCAAATAAATAAATAAAATCTTTAAAAAAAAAAAAAATACATTGCCTTTTCCTATTATTAATCCAGTTTTCCCAGTTGGTACAATGAAATTAAATTCCTGTAGTCCACCAGGTGGTCCCATGTTCCAGTTGCCTTGACCTCTACCTCTTCCTCGACCACCAGGTCCAGGTCCACCAGGATTACCAGCCTAAAGAAGGGAAAGACAAGAAGGAAAGAAATAAAGTCAGCACAGAAGTGTACTCTTCTTTCCATGATAAAGTCATTACATGTCTATCTTCCTCAACCTTCATTTTCCTAAGCCAGAAATTTAAAGAGGCTGAGAGATGACATGGCCCAAATAATCAACAAGTAATACCCACCATTTATTCTTTTTATACAGGGGTGAGTAAGTATGTAGCTAGCTACCTTCCTGCTCCAAGATGTCTACCTCAAAGCAACTTAAACTTTCTAGCTATTAACGAAGTATCATCAGACAGATTCTGATATAAAACTAAAGGGAAGGGGGGACCTTTTCAGACTTGAAGGAAAAATTTTTTTTAATGAAAACAAAACAATGAAAATATTAGTATCTGTCAAACCTGAACACTTCGAAGAAGGTCTGTAATAATTTCTGCAGCATGCTGACATCGGTCTGGAGGTCCCGTTATTTGTGCTATTCTATCAGGTGTTGTTCCATCATCTTCAAAACAAAGAAACAAACTGAATTGAGTTAGCAACAAATGTGTGTGTCAAAAAAGTAATTGCTACTAACACACAGATAATGAAATATATGTACTCACCTGGCTTAAATTGAATTCGAACACCAGCATCATTTTGTATTTTTTTAATCATCTCTCCATTTCTTCCTATTACAATGCCAACAGCAAATCTTGGAATGGGGACCTTATACAAAGAAGACTAGATATTAAGGAAAGCCATTTCCTGAAAATTAATCTAGCTCAATTCATAAAAGTATATACAGCACTATGCTTCAATCAAATAGGGTACCAAGATACACATTCCGTACTCTAAGGCGTAAATTATGGAGGGGGCAGGGGTAGGGAATGTTAGAGAAGGCTACCTAACACAGAACAGGAAAAACACATCTGTTTATGAATTAGTATACAACCATTTCTGAATGGGTATTTTTACTTACATCTATCCCTTCATTTCCTCCTATTCTTGACCCATACTCATTTCGAACTTCTCTGAAACCACCTTGATCACGAATTAACTCTAAAACCATTTCCTTGGCTTGCTGAAGTACAAACAAAAAAACAAAATAAAAAAACACCCGATTTAGAAAGCATGTCTCAAACACTGTAATTATTCATACAAGTTTTACCCAGATCTTTCTATGTAAAATATAAACTTAAGTTTACCTGAACTTTGTATGGGTCTCCTGTAATCCTAAGAGGTTTGTCAGCACCAGTGTTCTGAGGTCCATCTTGAATCATAACCATTTTAACTCCAGCCCGCTCCTATTAATCACAGAAATCATGTGTATTAATAAAAGGGGAGTGGAAGGAAACTGGCTTCAAAACAGATGAAAAGTAATCATTTTACGAATACCTGAAGTTGTTTAATAGTTTCTCCTCCCTTTCCAATAACTAATCCTGCCTTGCTAGCTGGAATCATGATTTCTTGAACTGCATTTCCTGGTCCATCACCATGATGGAAGCCAGGGGCTGGTCTTCCTTTTTCAACAATCTGGTCCAGTAACCGTTTTGCTGATCTGTTAACAAATTAGGAGTCAAACAATAAGTTATGGTATACTCAAAAGCTTATCCAAATAGAGAAATACAAAATAATATAATCAGGTACTTCTCCCATCCCAATTCAGGTTTAGGTGGCTTAAAGCTAATTTAACAATTTTAATTAAGAGAAAATGCTATCAGGGACAAAGAACAAAACTATGCAATAAATTTTCTAGGTATATAATTTGCAGTATTTTTGAGATAGTCCTAAATTTCCAAGAAGTAGCACTCTTTTTTTCTTTCCACTTACTTCTAAAGTTATCTCAGAATTAAGCTATTTGCCAATAACTAAATGATGTATTTCCAATTTTAAAACATCACTCTGGTCACTCACACATTAAAATTTATTTATCCATTCAAAAATACTTAAATGTTAACTATACAGCAGGTACTATTCTAGGTAACAGAGTTACAACACTGAATAAAACATGCAGGGTTCCTGCTGGTACAGCTTACCTTGATAAAATAATTAAAAAACAGCATGTTTGGTTAAGTGCTACAAACAAAATCAAAACAGGGTAAGGGGGACAGAATGTGTGTCCGTAAAGGTAAGCTACTGTATGCAAAGCAGACATAAAAGACTTTACTGATGAGACATTCAAACTAAAATGTAAAGGAAGAGGGGGAGTAACTATGAACATATCAGACGGAAAAATGTTCCAGGGAGAAGAAAAAGAAATTGCAAAGGACTCAAATTAGAAGCATACTTGGTATGCTGAAAGAACAGAAGCTAAATGGGGCTTGAACAGAGTGAGTTGGGAGGAGAGTGGTAAAACATAAAGAAAGGTGGCAGGTATATCAAGCCATGATAAAGATACTGACTTTTACTCTTAAGTGGTGAAGCATTAGAGAGAATTTGAACTGATTCACATTTAAAAAAGATCATCATGGCTATACTGTTTTAAGAACAGACTACTGCTGAACAAGGCTAAAAAAGAGTGGAAACACGTTGAAATATAGACAAACAATGTCACAGACAAGGTGATAATATAAAAGGTGGCAATAAGAGGCTGGATTCCAAATGAATTATGAAGAAAAATGACTAAAGAGTTGCTTATGGATAAATGAAAGACAAGAAAAAGATAAACGTACTTTTAAAAAAAAATGTGTTTATTTTAGCATGAGTGCCCATGTGTAGGGGTGAGGGAAGTGGCAGAGGAAGAGGGACAGTCTCAAGCAGACTTTGTGCTGAGCATGGAGCCGGACCTCATGACCCTGAGATCAAGACCCAAGTTGAAACCGAGTCAGGCTCTTAATCAACTGTGCCACCCGGGTGCCTCAAGAAAAAGATGAAAGAATTAACACAGTGTTGCCAAACACTGAGATGAATAGAAGACAAAGCAGACAGGAATAGGGTGGAAAACAATTATAAACAAAACAATTATTAACAATCTAAAGTCAGAAATATCCAGCAGACATTCAAGTGGAAATAACTAAGTGAGCAACTTGATAGGAGTCTAGAACTTAAAAGAGAGCAAGACTGAAAATAGAAATTTAGGAGTACATAAAATTTATGATTATATAAAGCTACATATTAAAGTTTATAAAAGAGTAAATGAAGTCATCTTAGGAGTACATGTAGATAGACTGTAAGAGGACTGAATTGTGTGGCACTTTCATACTGAAAGGCCAAGATGATAAAGCTGGACAACCAAGAATGACTGAGAAAGAGCAGCTGGGGAGGTATCTCTAGGAAAAGTGGTTCACTGTGTCAAACAATGTTGATAAGTGGAATGATGCAGAGGCCATCTGTGGTCTTGAAAAGAGCAATTTCAATGGAACCATGGGGATAAAAGTCGATTCATACAAGTTCAAGACAAAATGAAAACAGATGCAAATGATATGACAAAGAGAGCCACCCCTTTATGGAGTTTTATTGTCTAAGGAGGCAGAGAAATAGAAATGTGAGGTTCAAAGACAGTTTTTGTTAAGATGGAGGGATTTTCAAGCATCTTTATATCCTGTTAGAAATTATTTAGAAAATGGGAAAATTAATAGTGCAGGAGAAAATCAGTTCAATTTAGGGGCAATGTCCTTCAGAAGAAAAGAGGGGCTGGCCTCAGGAGTATGATTTCATACTTACTGGACAGATTCAGGTGTTCCAGTTAGCATACAAGACCTTTCTGGAAGGCCACCACTGTCTACAATTAAAAAAACACCAAAAATATTATAGGCGAAGATTACAGTATTATTTTCAATAACTACTTAAAAAAATATGGTAGTTTTCTAGTCACTTTGAAAAAAGCAAGACAATAACATTACCAGGAGCTATCTGTATTTTGCATCCAGATTCTTGTTGTATACGTGAGATCTGTTCACCACCTCTGCCAATTACTAGTAAAGAAAAAGGAAAAAAAAAACCACATTTGCTAAGACTATAAAGTATGTTTTGGTTGTTTTCAAAGCTTTAAAAATTAGGCCACTTACTAAATCCAACCATTCCATCTGGAACTTTGTATTCTTCTGTCATTACAGACCTGCTAACAAAAAACAAGAACTAATGGTTTCCCCTTCAAAGAAAATCTGTTTACATATAAAAATGAAGTCCAATGGCTTAAACTAGGTTTTCAGGCACATATTCACAGTCAAAATACAGTTTGAGTAGTTCAAGTCAGAATCTTAAGGCGACACACATCAAGAGAGGAGGGTATGGTAGATGAGAAGTCTGAAGGCATGAACTGCAAAGGAGTTGGGGTGGAGTTCAGGGAATGTTTTCTTAACAATTACTTTCATTCACTTTAGTTCTTCTAATATGTGGCTAACTCTACCCATCTTTCCAAATTACAAATATATCTCACGCAAAAGGAAAAATGATCATTCTGTATCAACTTACATGTACTCACTATACATTAACTTGGTTGTGTTTTTACAGACAGTTCAACTAAAACTTGCAAAGTACTCTTTGAAAAGCATTTCACTATACCTTTGCTGCTGATGCATCGGTGGTAACTGTGTTCCAAAAGCTACCAAAAAATCAAATAAAATGAAAACCTTAATTTTAAGTTCACACATATTTAAGAATACAATCATATGAAGCAAAACTAAAATCTTTGCCATACACACAGAAAACACCACCTTTGAGAGTAAAATTTTATGCAGAATACTTAAATCAACATTAACAGTGGGAAGAAAGTCAGTAAAATAGCAGATATCATTATCAATGACACAGAAAGAAATTGTTCTTTCTCAAGGGGCACAAGCTTAGGTTAAATAATGGAGCTAAAAAATAAACTGAATATGAAAATAATTTAGCAATCAAATCTTACTAATATATACCTGGCCATAATTGAAGTGGGAGATTATGAAGACAGGAAGTAATACTTACAAAGACATTCACTCTAAAATATTCATGGCCATCAACTAACTCCAAAGGCACCCAACAGAAACCAGGAACAAAACCCTGATATTAAAATCCAGTTACTTTAGCTTTTAACCCAATTCAAAATACTTACAGTCATTTTGAGGAGCAACTTTCTTAGCATCTGGTTGATCTGCAAAATTAAGAGCCTTTTAACTTTTTTGCCAAGAAGTACAAATTTACAAGACTTAGCTAACCCGTGCCCAAGCAAGAATAAATACCAATGTAAACACTTAGTGAAATAGCTGAGGGTAATTGTTGATCATTTGAACCAAAAGTGCCAAAACTTATCCCAAACTTTTAGTAATCAAAAGAAACATTTCCTTCATTCTTTTCATGTTTAAAAGATGCACAGACATTTAAAAAAAATTCTTTTTGATTTTATCAAATCACTGACCTTAATGTATGTTAAGCACTTTAGAATGATACAAGACAAAGTATTTAGGTCCATTACTAGCAAAATATCACATGCTAAAGGCTAATGATGCTTCCCACTGTAGGAACTGAAGACTGGAAGAAAAACAGAACCTATCAAAATGTGAAAATTTGACATATCAAAGTTGAGTGTATCTGACAGTGACCACAAGGCTATGCAAAATAAATAAATAAAAAAATCACATTACAAGGCAATCTCAATCTAAACTATTCTATTGTCCCTAACCAAACATTTCACGGCATACACTTCAGCAGAAGAACTCAAAGCAACTACATGACTACCTTCATCTATATCCTTTACACAGATGAATACAATGCATACCTTAGAATAGACAACCTACATCTGAAAGTACTACATTTTCCTCCCCCCTTCAAACTTAAATGATTAAACATCAGAATGTTGTGCAGCAAAAATTCAGACACATAATCCAAGAATTATTTGTGTCCATTTAAGAATCCACTGGTTTATTTCACGTTTACATACTAAACACAGGTAATAAATAAAAATTCCTGCCTTTAAAAGGAGAGGGCATTCCCTCCCAGTGTGTTGTACTGCTCGGACTTGTCCAAGAGCCATCTACACATAAAATAAAAAGAATACATTACATACAACATCTGAAGCATCATTAGCTCATTTTTTTGTATATTAAAACCTCTCTATAAATGTGAAAGACACTTAAATAAAAGGAAACCAAGTACACCCGGTCAAAAGCTACAAATACATTCTATAGGCTCATTCAGAATCCTCCTTAAAAAAATATTAAGTAAATAAAAGGGCAAAAAGAAAATGTATCAAAACTCATACATCAAATCTAAAACAAAAAAATACTTGCAGACTTCTAAGTTCAGAAGCTTCAACAATTACGTTTTTTTAAAAAATACAAAGCACTATAAATCTGTTTTAAGCCACATTTTGAGTTAAACCTAAAACACAAAACAAGGTACTAAAACAAAAAAAGTAACATAAAAAAAAGGTATAACCTGCAACACACTACAGTAGCAAGCTATAGCAACATCAACCTTTAAAGTGAAATCTGAAATAGCAAAACAATGAAAACATAGCATATAAAGATTAATTCATGTATGACGAGAAAAACCAGTGAGATGTTTTCTAAACATTTTATATTTTCGTTCTTTTCATTATATTAACAAGATGTCTGTGCAAACTGTCAATCTGGCACAATCCTAAAAGAAAGAAAATGTTGTTTTCTACTAAGACAAAACTGGCTGATTGACTCAAAATTTTACATTTTACCTACCTTGTCTAAGGTCTTTTTCCCCCCTTTCCTCCTGAGGCCAATATAAACCTTACAATTTTAAGAACCTTATTATAAAAGTAGTGCTTCAATAAAAGAACACTTGAAAAATATTGAAAATCACCTTCAACTAACCTGTGTAAAACAATTAAAATACTTATGACTATAACTTACCTCCATCTTCCAAAGGTCTTTTTTGTCCCCCATAACCATAGTCATTTGAATTCAGTGATGTACCAGCATCACCTCCAATTTTTGCTGCAATCTTAAAAAACAAAAGCACACCATCATTAAGGATAATATCATAACTACTATACAATACTAGGTGCTATATTTCCTCATACACATATATGCTAAATATCTAATACATAAATTAACTTGAAAGAAAAACAAAAATTACAGATCAATATATTACTACCATTAATACCATTAATAACTTTGAAGAGTTAAAAATAATCATCATCTGGAATTAAGCTTCTGATAAATCTCTGTAAGAACAAAGAAGTAAACCAATCAGGAATCTTCAGAATCAACTGACCAAATAGCTCTGGGGAAAATGTGGTCCTAATTCTATCTTCTCCGAGGCTCTCTCCCATGACTCTTCAAAAACTGTGTTGTAGGCACAGAGAATATGAACACCTTATGGGATTCTAAGGCTGTGCTAATAACGTAGATGCTAGCCACACTTGGTTATTGAGTACGTCTGGCCAGCCCAAATTAAGTGTTAAATACACAAATGGATACTGAGACTTGAATCAAACATGAAGAGTGGAAAGCGTATCTCTCTTTTTTTTTAAAATATTACAGACATGTCAAAATGGTAACATTGTGGGTATGCTGCATTAAATGAAATATGTGACTTGCATTACACTTCTATCAGACAACCCTGTTCTACGGAAACATGGGGGTGGGAGAAGCCTGGGAAACTGTACCTCTAAGAAAAGTCACAGCTACAGAAACAATCATTTCATTCTTAAAGACTTTTTTACAGTGGGGCAAATAATTGCTTGCACTTAACTAAACATCATATAAAAAATAGCAGCCTCAAGTCAGAAGGCACAACACAACCAGTGGATACTTACTCCATTTTTCTGTGAAAGGAGATATGGAACTAATATTGCTGAGTGTCAGCAATAGGCCAAACTTCATACTATGTGTTTTATACTCATTTTGTCACTGACTCATCACAACAACCCCAAGAGGTTAGAATACTTAGTGAGATAGTGATCCATTTTACAGTAGAAAAAATCTCGAGAGGGAACTTAACTCAGGTTACATAGTACGTCAACAGTGGAGATGTCCCAATTTCTACATAGCTCCATGCTAATTACTATAAGGGGGTAATCACCCAAAGTGAGTGATATGCTCATTAGAGTTCATTACATTATTCTGTTAATTTTGAGTATGTTTGAAATTTTCCATGATAAAAAAAAATTACACAGAAAATTCAAACTTCTGGCGCCTAGAATTCCCCCAAAGGGATCCTGATGTGGAACTAAACCAATTGCTTCATGCTTCATTATAATTAAAAAACTGGAAAGATAAGTATATTCAACGACTTGAGTCTTAAATTCACTTACGTACACTTAAAATTGTATGTATCAGTTCCCAAATGTACTTCCGAGGGTTTCCAGATTTCTCACAAAGCTATCAGGATTAAATATTAAAATGTATGATTTTAAAAAGGCTCGGGGGGGGGGCACCTGGTTGTCTCAGTCAGAAGAGCATGTGACTCTTGACCTCAGGGTCCACACTGGGTGTACATTACTAAAAAAATAAATAAATAAAAACTTAAAAAAAAAAAAAAAGCTTTGATCAATCTAATCTTCCTTAATCATCCTTTCACTTCCTTAATCATCCTTTTATAAAAGCCTGTTCCATGTCTTTGAGCAGCTAATTAAAATCTTATTTCTTCTCTGAAAGAGAAGTTTTCACACCTGAAAACTGCTTTTCCACCCTTAAGTTTTAAATGGCTTAATATTTGAATCGTTCCTTAGAATGTAAATACACTGCCTGGCACTGATTTTAGAAAGAAAGTATTTCAGGCCAGAAAAGATATAACTACTGATGTTCTTAACTTGTGAATACCTCTGCAGTTAGCTTTTATAAATGCTGCATGAGTTTGCAGACCACCACTCCTTGAACTCCAAGGAATTTCTGCATAGAGAAAGGATACCTCCCTATTTATACCTCCCTATTATTCACTGAATAGTTCTAGAACTATCCAAATGAAAACGACATGTTGATACTTCGTTCACTCAAAAGAATCAGTAACACCATCTCAAAAATTCAGAAACAGTACAAACATTAGAGAAGAGCTCTTAGTAAAAATACTAACAACCATTTTTAACACTGCCCCCTCCTACAACAGAGGAATTGTTTTTTATAATCAAGCTTCGCTATCCTGTCACAAAATGAAGAAACAAACCAAATAAAACAAAAAAAAAACCCAAACCCTACTCAAGTGCTAGTTTTCAACAGAAATTAATGGTAACTGAAAAGTCAACAATTCTGTTTTATAAATTTTTCATTGCATTCAAACATAATGCAGTCTGAATCACTTTTACAATCTAGGAAGAGATTTCAAGAACTGAGTACTTAAAGACTAATAGCTGTTTATAAGCTAAAGAATCAGGGCTGATACTCTTTGCTTAATTTGTGTTCTACCAATCATGGAGTCCCAGTCTGATTCACTTCTATCTTCATAGCGCCAAGGGAAAAAAAAGGTAGAGAGATACATTTTGATTTTCCAATATTTCTGAGACAAAACTGGTTTAGTCTAAAGTCCTAAACAAAGAATCCCAACCCCGCCCTTTGGAGTTACAGCTTGAAATACACAAATATAAATCTCTCAAGTGTACCGGCTGGAAACACTAAACTAAAGAAGCAATCTGGTGCCCCTGTGCTGAATTTAGCTCGGAGAGTATTTAAAAATCTGGGAATTTTACATAAAAATTAGCCATTGGGATTCTCTGGAAAAATGATTGAGCAACTTGGTCTAAATTACCAGATGGCAAAATGAGCTAGGGAGTAATCACTGTCCTGCATTAACAAAGCACCGTCCAGTTAAAAAAACCAATAGCATCCCCGTTAGTACACAGCTCTCTGAGGGCAAGAAGCTGTTCTTATACCTCTTCCTTCCAAGAACACAGCATAATACGCTGAACAAAGAAAAGAAATTTAAGGTTAGATGGGGATTTTGAATATATAATCCAGCATGCTTTTAATATAGATAAGGAAAAAGTAGTTCAGATATTAACCTAACTTGTTTCTTCAATCCAAGTACTCCTCCCTGTATCCCATTTATGTATCAGACAAGCAGCTACAACTGACATATAGAGGCATCTTCAAATGTAATCAGAAGGGGAAATTCAACTCAAAAGCTAAATTTAGGAATCTCACGCTTACGGTCAATTCTGTAAAGAAACAATCAAATTATTACAGCAAGACATCTATAAAGAATCATATCATTACAACAAGAGCATTGAGGCAGCTGACCGATTGGCATAAAAAGAAGTACAAGAAATCCACAGTTTGAGGACAATTTCTATATTTAAAGAAGCCATCTAACATAATCAGGAAATTACAGCTTAGGCAAATAATGAAGTCCAATTTTTAATTAAAGCATGGCAACCCAAGTGTTTCAGAAGTTGTTATCCATCTGTACTCACCTCAATTTCCACCCTTTTTCCCCCAATCAACATTATCCTCCAGTGACTTCATTCCTGGGTTCCTGTCATTCCAAAAACCCTCATACCTTTGTACATGCTGCTTCTTTTCTCCACTGATCAAACTTTCACTCATTCTTTAATGCCTTGCTTAAAATATCAGTCCTTTGGCAGTTAGGCACCCCACTCTTTGGTGCTGTGTACAGTGCCTGACTCACAGCAGGAACTCTATAAATGTTTACAGAACAAGTGGATAAATTAACGGTGCCCATTTTTGTCTACTCCTCTCTGAAAGCATTAATCAGACACTACTATTCATTTGCATTTGGTTCCTTGATTGTATCATCACTTCCTAGAAGGCAGAAATACAATTCACACAGTAAAAAAAAAATCTCTAGTATCTAAGTACAGTGTGTAGCACAAATTAATTCAATACACTGGTTGAATAAAATAATTCAGGTGAGTCTTCCAACCCAATCTAATAACCCGCTAATAGTCTATGTCATTATATGTTTCAGTCGCTATTCCAAAAATGTTCAGAAGTAAGAAAATTCAGGTGAAAAAATTGCACAATTAGTATTAAGGGTAACTTTTGATTAACTATTTCTGATCATACACAAGTATAGGTAAGTTCTTCAATTATAATGTGTTCACATTATAAAAATAAGAGCGATTTGTTACATTATTACAGAGTTTATGCAGTTTGACTCAAATAATGCTTTAATGGAACTGGAGGGTGAAAAAGGTTAACAAAGTTAACTCCTAATGCAAACAAAACATACCACAAAATTAGTTTTTGATTCCCGTTTGCTTAACTCTGTAATCTAAAAACGTCTAGCGCCTAATATGAAAAATGTCATAACGAGAATAAAATTTTCCTGCTTACATACAACTCCACACCAACATCATACATTTTAAGTTATAGTTAAGGGACTATCTAATAAAGTTCAAATTAAGAAGCCTTTAAATTTCCTGGAGGAATTTTTTTTAACAGCTTTCGTGTGGGAAAGAACTGCCTTCAGGGCAAATGTACGCACCTACGTAATACAAAGAGGTCTGGTCAGTTTACGACTCCGAACAGAGAGGCAGATTCAAATTGAAACTTCGGGTATAATGGGCCTGAAGCCATTTTGAGAAATAAGGGGAAAGGACTGGTAGAACACACTGACACGTAAATCCTGCTCTGAGTAAGGATTCCAACATGGGATACTAGTGCTCTCTTAAGTCTCTTCCTTTTAGATGTGAAAGTGAATGATACCGAAAGAACTCGAATGAGCTGGAAGCTGTAAAGACTACTTTACTGACATATCCCTCCCTTACTACGGCTCCTGAGGACAGACCCTAGTCCTCTCCCAAACTCATTACCAGAACCTTCCATACTATTGTGTAAAAATTACGCGCGCTTTATCCCATGGAGAATGTTCACTCTGAAAAAAAAGGAAATGCCAAGCTAACTCTTCAGAGAAAGCGCGACTGCCGCAGAAGCGAAAAGACCTAAAGCCGTCTATGCCTAACACGCGTTGAGGTTCTAAGTGGCTTAGACCAAGATACATAAAACCGAGCTCCAGCTTCCAAACTGTATTACCAACGTGGGGAACCATAAATCTCCTCACATTTCAGAGCCCGGAAGGGCACTTCATTCCTCTTCCTCATGCGCGAAGAAGTAGCGGCCTACTCAGCCGGCGGCCAATTACCATGAGCGTTCAGGATTCCGCCGCGCGGTCCAGACTTACCTGCCGTGCTCTCTGCAGCGCATCTTTGAAAGCATCGTTAACTCCTCCACCACCACCGCCGCCGCCTCCACCACCAGCAGAGCCAGAAGAAGGTGGAGGCACTGTTGAGTAGTCTGCCATGTCTACGCTACAGTGGCCGCTGCCGCTTCTTCGCAGAGACCTTCCCTCAGCCAACTGCTAAGAAAGAAAGAAAATGGCGGCCGTCGAGCCTGTATCACATTCTTGTGCGACCATCGTGCCGTAAAGGGGCGGAGACTGAAAGGAGAAAATCTCGCGATGTTTTGAAGTAACGAACCGGTGTGGGGGTGGGGCTTAAAGACAAGGAGAGGCAGAAAAATGTCGCGAGACTTGTGTTGAAGCTATCGCGAGAGTGGGGTTTATTTTTGGCGCCTCCTCTACGCGCATTCTCTTGTGGAGGCTGTGTTACTTGTACTTCCGGGGTGGTGGGTGAGACTGGTGCGGGGACCACGGTTGGCTTGAGTTTCGAAAACCTGAAGAAAGAGTAGTTGTTTTTTATTGGTTGCAGCCTCTGGGAGGGACTGCGGGTTAATTTTGCGCCAAGGGTCATTCTGTGTATCCATGGGAAAGGAGGTAACGTCGACAGCCGTAAGGACGACGCTACAGTATCTCGAGAGCGCCACAACCAGGAGTGTAGTGTGCCTGGGAGAAGCGCGCCCGGGACGCCACGAGATGTTTCCGAAAACGTCTGCTGGGCCTGGCGGGATCTCGTCCTGATTTTCAGGGTAGTAAAGTGTCCCTGTATTTTACTTATAGATTGGCAGATCTGTTTTATCCCAAGTGGGGATGAATTCAGGCTAGAGGCCTCTTAGTTCTCGAGCTGATTTCGATATTTTTGTGCAATGTGGACGAGGCTGTGAAATTAAGACTATCCTTTTAAAAGCGTGATTGTTCCTAAAATTCCGTTTTAATTACACTTAGTAACCTAGTATTGTATGTGTCCAGGGCCAGTTTTATTGAGGTCATCTTATAATTAACAACAACATCTATTTCTTGACCAAAATTGACTTTGTGGCTTCCTAAAAGTAGTATACCCCAGCCCCTGCCTGTGAGAACCTAAATGTAAGGTAATGTTCTGAATTGTCATCTCGGGACTGGATAACTTTTTAAGTGTGTGTGTGTTTCTGTTACGTACTTCAGGATTACCAAGTAATTTCAGACTTCCGCAAGCATTTGGTGGCACATAATTTACTGCAGTACTAGTAGTAGTTTCAGACTCATTGGGATTTTTTAGGAATCTTATTTAGGAGTCGATCGAAGTGATATCCCCCCCCCCCAATTCCTTTATTTTTGGATAGCAAAGACTGAGGTAAAATGAATTTTACCAATTTTGGCATTTTGTGTTTTGTGAATTAGATCTAAAAAATAGTTTTCCCATTGCTAGTCTTAAGAGTAATTGGAAGAAATGCGTGTTTCGGTCTTCCTAATAACTACAACTGATGTGTCCACTTGTTCAGGGCCCCGAGTCAGTCAGATAACTAGACAGATAAATGCATATAGCTACAAATGGGCGCTTCCTCCACTGAAGCGTTTTCTACCGTCTTAACCATTTATAGCTCTGATTATCTTCTTCAGTGTTCATACCTATCCGTTTAGATTTGGAGGGGTGAGGATTTGTATTTCGAAGAGCAGTAAATGTATTGGACTACAGATTTAAGTATAAATGGAAAAATAAGACTAAAAGCATTGTTGGGTGGTATTGTTAAAACTTTTTTCCGTTACGTTTTGAGAAGGTTTAACAAGTGACATACATTAATCAATTGATTTTTTCATTTTTTATTAATTAGACATATACCAGTCAGTCCAGATTAACATAATGTTAACCCCAGAGTGATATAATTTACCTCCAAACAAACTTTATTTCAGACGATTTTAGTTGTTTCTAAATATTCAAAGTAAGGCCCTTCATCTTTAGTTTATTTGTAGACTTTCCTGGAACCAGTTGGAATCAGTTTAGATCAGGATTTCTTAACTTCAACACTGTTAACACTGTTTAACCAGATAATTCTGTTTTGAAACACCGCTGTGTATTGTAATATGTTTAGCAGCATCCTTAGCCTCTACCCATAGATGCTAGTAACATATCACCTCCCCCCACACACACTCAATTGTGACAGCCAAAAATATCTCCAGATATTGCTGATGTCCCCTGGTAGGCAAAATCACCCCACATTGAGAACCACTGGTCAGCCTTCATTTCTGCCCCTGCCTCTGCATTGGAAGACCTATTTACCATATTTTTGTGGTATATTCCAAATTCTGTTAATTTCCATTTCCACTACTACCAAGTTATCATCACCTCAGTCCTGGACTGTAATAGTATTCTATTTGGTTTTTCTGCTTCCACCCTTAAATCGCTACAATTTGCTTTTTAAAATTATAAAATTATAAAAATACATAACATACATGTAAATTCTCAAAAGTAACAAGGATCCATTACTAGTACTCTTGAAGTTCAAGTCTCTACCTGATTATATTACAATTATTTCTTCATATAGCAGCTTGAATGATTTCTTTC
Organism: Ursus arctos; assembly: GCF_023065955.2. NCBI lineage: Eukaryota > Metazoa > Chordata > Mammalia > Carnivora > Ursidae > Ursus > Ursus arctos. The sequence goes on along the minus strand of NW_026622786.1, from coordinate 42,009,629 downwards.
TTTAAAACAAGTCAGATCATCTCACCTTTGTCTTCCTATTACACTTTTTTTTAGATTTATTTCAGAGAGAGAGCGTGCATGATGGGGGTGGGCATAAGGGGAGAGGGAGAAGGAGAAAGAGAGCTGACTCCCCACTGAGTGCAGAGCCTGACACTGAGCTGCATCTCATGACCCTGAGATGTGACCTGAGCTGAAACAAAGTTGGACACTTAACCGACTGAGTCACCAAGGCGCCCCAAGTATTACACTTTAAATCCTATCTCCTGGAGTGGTGTAAGGGCTCCATATGATCAGGCCACTGTCCCTAAACACTCCTCCCTTTCATTCTTCTTCACTCACCTTGCTGTCCAAGATACTTCCAGCCTTTGGGATTTTATATTTGCTTTTTCTTCTGCCTGGCCTGGATGCTTTTATAGATTTCACATGGATATGTCCATGTCATTTGAGGCTCAGTTCAGATGTCACCTCTTTAGGCCATCTCTGACCTCTAGTTGTGCCATTCTGCAATCACTCTCCCATTTCCATCTTATAGCATTTATCTGAAATTATGTTCTATGTGTTTACTTGTTTATTGTCTCTTCCTTTAGAATGTAAACTGGAGAACAAGGACTGTCTACCATTGACCAGTCCCTAATGCATAGTCAGGGTTCTAGTATTTGTTGAAAGAATGCATATTGAAAAAAATCTGCCTCTACATTTTAGTTGGTTTTGTGACCTTGGGCAAGTAACTTAGTCTCTGTGTTTCAGATTTCTCATCTACGTTGATGATCATAACTTGCTTTACTGTCCTGTGAGCTCTTCAGAAACCAGAAAGTGCTGTGTAAATGGAAACTAGTAATGAACATGTAATTTGGCTTCTAGCATTTTATAATCAAGAAAGGATAATCCATGTACATTTTTTGGATTGCAGTGATGTTCAAATCTTAGTTTTGGTAAAACCCAGGATCCTGCAAGAGCAACTGAATTGTGGGAAAACTAGCCAGTGACTTTTGATTAGGCTATGTGAGTTCTCAGTCCACTCAGTTGTCTCAAAGCCATTTGCACTCTTCTGGTTACTGTTATAACTGATGAGATCAGGCTTTTGATTAAATTTATTCCCTTTTACAATGTAAATTCCTTAAAAGTGGATGTATCATAGCTAATAATCTAAAATTGGCTTATTATGCTTTGAGAGATTGGCTAAATATTTGGCTGGATTATATTTTGTAGTCAGACTCTTAACACAGAAATTGGTATTTCATATTTTATCCTTAGGATGAAGCAACAAAAGTTGGTGTTTTTGAACTTCCAGAAGTATAGCAGGGAGTATTTAGATTTACCAAATAACAGAGTGAAAAGATTAGTAAATGTAATAAAAGCTGGGCTATTAAATACACCGGCAAGTTTCTTCATTTACCTTCTGACTTGTTGGTTACCAAATGACTATGTGATTTTTTTTCTTAGCACAGTTTTCACTTTTGGATTTGTTAAATCTATGAAATAGTAACAGATTCTTATTTTTAGCTACTGGAGAAAAATAGGTCCATTGTGGCTTTTCCCCCTCTCCCCCTAATCCATTATGGCTTTTAAACAGGCTTTTTTAAAAAAGATTTACTTATTTTAGAGAGGGTGAGAGAGTCCCAAGCAGACTCTGCGATGAGCACGGAGCCTGACAAGGAGCTCCATCTCCTAACCCTGATATCATGACCTGACACAAGAGTGGGATGCATAACTGACTGTACCACCCAGGTGCCCCTTAACAGGCATTTTAGAGTGACAAAACTGTGCAGGCTTCCTGCCGCAACTTTCTACTGATCACCTACCTCCTAACAACTCTTAGCCAGAAGGATCTGATAACTTCATGCTATATACTGTGTGTCATTTAAACCAGGCCAATACTTCCTCAGTACACAGTCACAACAGATTCAGGTTAGATGTGAGGAGGAAATGGCCACTTCAAATTAAAGTAAATAGTCCCCAGGATGTCATTAGGGTGTTTGATCATTAGGTTGGTTATTGGTTTAATAACTTTTATATCCCTTTTTACTGAGTTTTTAGAATTCTATTTCAGACTAAGGTGTGAATGGAAGCAGGATATATTAGCATTTTTTAAAGATTTATTTGTTTTTGGGAGAAAAATATATTTTAAGAGAGAGAGAGAGAGCGAGTGCGAGTTGGGGGGAGGGGCCGAGGGAAAAGCAGATTCCCCACTGAGCAGGGAGCCTGATGCAGGACTCGATCCCAGGATCCTGGGATCATGACCTGAGCCAAAGGCAGATGCTTAAACGACTGAGCCACCCAGGCACCCATATATTAGCATATTAGAGAACAAAGTTGTTAACACAAATTAACTTTGGAACATTTTGGAGAACAACAGTTTGACCAGTGTCTGAAACTGGAGGCAGCCCAGACAGTGGAAAGGACTCTGGACTAGGTCCAAGAGCATCTGTGTTCAAGTATGATCCATGTGCCCTTTGGTAAGTCAAAACTTCCTTTTTTTTTTTTTTTTTTTTTAAGATTTTATTTATTTATTTGACAGAGACAGCCAACAAGAGAGGAAACACAAGAAGGGGGAGTGAGAGAGGAAGAAGCAGGCTCCTAGTGGAGAAGCCTGATGTGGGGCTCGATCCCAGAACGCTGGGATCACGCCCTGAGCTGAAGGCAGACGCTTAACGACTGCGCCACCCAGGCGCCCCTCAACTTCTTCCTTTTACCAGCGTATCAAAAAGAGAGCGCAGTTCAATCTGTTTCTGAAAAGTAGCCAACAGTAAAGGATAATAAAAAGTCTTATGTTTTCACACTGTGACTTCTGTCCGTTTTTCCCTTTCAGAAGTTAAAATACTGTCACCCTCAGTTATTAGAAATTTCTTCTCTGATTTGGTTGCCAAATTTGATAGTGTTTCCTGATTGAAGGGCTGTAAGAAGACTGAAGAATACTAGGACATTGCTTATGATCATTGATTTGCCGTAAATCCAGACTTTATTATCCTCGTCATTTTCACTTACCCACAACCGCAGAGCTCCCTTTTTGTCAGGTACATTTCCCATCTCTTCCATTTTACTGTTGCCTGCTAATTTCCATTTTTCCAGAAAGCCTCTCCAGAACTCTAAAATTTAGGGATTCTTATTTGTTGTCATGTACTACATCATGGCAGTAATAGCATGGTATCACTTATTGTTTATTTGGAATTTCCACTAGATTATAAGGTCTGTGAGAATAAAGACTATGTCTTTTTCTGTGTCTTTCCTGCATAGCACACTGATAGCAATAGCTAATAGTGGCTAGTGCTATATCCTGGGCCCTGTTCTAAGTGCTTTATCTGTATTTAATTCATTTATTCTTACAATGGCTCTATGAGGTGCATATTAAAATCTCCATTTTTCTTGGGTACAGGTAAGTTAACTAACTTGCCCCCAAGGTCACATGTTAGTGTTAGTGATCTGAACCCAGGCAACCTGTGTGGAAAGAATAGAAGAATCTATAAAAAATCAAGTAATGAAATGGATCTCTTTGTAATTTCTGTGGTGTGGTTCACAACTTAGTATTTCTTACTTGGATTTTAAAAATACTTGCATTTGTTTTTAATCAGATATATGCGTAAGTTCTTCATGAGAAGGCAGGTCTTAATGTAAGGTAATAAAAATATTATGTACAAAATTAAAGAACCCATGTGTCGTATAATAGGATAGAAGCTTGTTTTTCTGTGTTATATGGTGTGTGTGTGTGAGAGAGAGTATATGTGTATACATACATATATTTGGTGTGATTAGTGTTATTTTTCAAATATATTGTTTGGGGTTTATGTGTTTGTAATCCACATCACTAACTAGATTGTAAGCCTCTTGAAGAAAAGAAATGGATTGCTGAATTTTAATTTTTCCTCTGTTTTTCCACACAGCGTCTGTGATAGTGTTTGTACTGTTTGCATATATGGATTCCTTACAAAATAGCCCACCTCCCAAAAAAAGCACACCAAGAGTTTTAAAATCAGACTCTTCTGGAAATTAAGAGTAAAATTCTTTATAGTTTAATCTTTCAGAACAATTAATGCTTGAGACAAAGGTTCTTTATGAAAATAAGATAAATTTTCTTTGCCCTTCAGTGAAGGCAGAAGGCATATATGGGGGAAGAGAGAGGGGCTTGCTAAGGTACCATTCCCAACTTTACAGGGTTCTTCAAATTTAATGAGAGAAGGACCATCCTTACTGTATCACACACAGGGCCTCTTTGAATATATAAATAGTGTTTGGCTAGTTGCACACATCTGTTGGCAGCCTGTGTAAGCAGGATCTGTCCTTTGACCAGGATCATAGGAGATACAGCACAGCATCATAAAATATATATGAAATTGAGTGTCAGTATTTAGTGAAAAAAATTCAGAGCTGCCTGCCCTTACTGATACACCATAATGCTCCCTTTACTGTAGGGATAATCATAGTTTGAAAATTTGGCACTCCTGACGGCATCTGTCTCAAAAAAATTGGCTTTTACCACCCAGTTCTTGAGTGATTTTAGTTAATTCTATAGCATACATCCCAATAACTTAGAATAAAGCTGGTATATAATGCTGCAGAATATAATAAAACTACAGAATATATGTAATATATATGGTTTCATAATGTTTTTGACCTGTGAAAGTTTTTTAAAATTTTGTTTTAATTCCAGTGTAGTTAACATGCAGTTAAATGTAAGTTTTGTTAATTTACTTTGAATTAGCCCTGTGCTAGGGAATCCTAGATGTATTTCCAAACCTGTGTCTGCAGCTATCTCCAAGACTCTGTGCGTTGCCTCAAAACCAAAATGTCTAAAATAAATTCATACATTTGCTGTTTTATTCTCCCTTTATTTTGTGGTCACAACATGTTCATTTTTCCTCTCCCTACTTGGATCATATATTTATACATCAGTTCCTTTCACTTGTTACCTTTATCTTTTTCATTAAAATTTGAGCCAAATGTCAAAATTAAAAATCATCTTTTTTCATGAACCTTGACCTGACTAACCAATTCCATCTATCTTTTACTTAATTCAGTGCATTGGTTACAGGGAGCTTTTTTAAAATGTTAAAGCTGAGCCCCACCCAACCCCCACTCTCAGAGACTGATTTCATGGTCTATATCTGTATGTGTAACAACTTCCTAAGTTGATCCTTAAAGTGCAGCCCACACTTGAGAACCACTGACCTATAACTGCCCCATCAGACTTTTGCTAAATTTTGATGCCTTATAGTTTGTTCTTTAGTTGTTATGGGCATTAGTCTAGAGAACTCAAGGTCTAGAAGCATTGTTTTTGAACCCTATCAATTTTTTGTTGATCTAGGCTAGGGCAGTGTTTCTTAAACAGTGGTATGTTTGAGAAAAACCCTGCATTATCTGGGGTGTTTCTTAAAAATGGAGATACTTGGGCTCCACCTGGGCCTAATGGAACGTGTTTTAAGAAATCTACATTTCTTATTTTAAAAAAATAAGCATCATAGTTGATTCTTATGCTTATCAATTTGAAAACTGCCCTCTTAATGCAAAAAGTTTAAATGCAGAATTTAGCTTAATTAAATTTTGTTTCCCCAGCTAGACTAGTACATGTTCTGAACACAGAGATCTTGTTCTCTTCCCTTTTTTCTCTGTATAAAAGAGGGCTGGTTGAGGACTGGATCTTACTCTTTGGTTTGCCCAGTATGGCTTGGTGCTTTTATGTTGGCAAAACCTTAATATCAAATTGAATTGTTTATCATAGTTACCACTTCCCTGCAAAACAATTGCCCAGTATGGCTTGGTGCTTTTATGTTGGTAAAACCTTAATATCAAATTGAATTGTTACCGTAGTTAGCATTTCCCTGCAAAACAAGAGTTCAAATTGTCGAATATGTGGTTATGAATTTTAGGGGCTTTTGAGGCTATATAGCATGGAAGAGAAGCTTCACTCAACTTTTCTTAGGATAGCAGACTTGGAAAGACCTTGAAGATCATCTAGTCTGTTTCTTTCATTTTATGGTGGAGGAAATTATGACCCAGGTTGCTTGAGAACCGTGTACAAAGTGACAAGATTAATTGCAGAGCCAAGACTAGACTCCTAATCCAGTGCTCTTTATTTCATCAAAGAACTCTGAAGCAGCAGTGATTGCATTAAATTTCATTTTGATGTTTTCTGCTTCTTAGGTGCAAGGAGAAGAAGAATCTTTGCAGAACCAAAAACATCTTGATTTTTGTAATCAGGACATCTGTCTTTACTCACAACATTTATGTTTTGAAATAGATATTGAAAGAGGATCTTTGCCAATGAAATCCTTAACTGAAGATGGGTGGGTGAGATGTAAAGCCCAGTTGGCATACAGTTTTGTTGTTGTTTTTTAGTGGAACTTTGCTTCTCTGTCCTGACATTTCCATGTCTCTATTTATAGCAGTGATCTCTTTGGAATTTGCCTTCCGATTCTGTTTGTTCTTTTATGTAGCTCCATATTAACTGATATTCTCACTTCATTTTTGTTAAAATATATTTGAAAGGACTTGAAAATGAAAAGGAGTCAAAATTTTTAAAAGCATCTGAAATTATTTTCTTTGATTTACCATAATCATTGTTTATAACAGGTCATCTAATTGTAGTACCTAGTAATACTAATTTTTCAGGATAGAATGGTGTTTATTTTTTAACTTTAAGATCATATGACGCCTACAATAAATTTCTTTTATCCAGGACAGATAATGCTTTGGATTCTTAACAGCCTTGCTCTTTAAGGATATACTTTGATATACGTGAAGACCAAGAGATTTTTACTGAGAACCTTTAAAATGGCAAACTCCGTAAGGGTGGGAACCATTTTATTTACCTTTGTGATTAACATAACACCTGTCATCAAGTAGGTGCTTATTTATTCGATTCAATAAAATTGCTGGGCATTGTTCTAAGTGCTGGAGATACAGTAATGAAGAATATAGACAAATATGCCTACCCCCACGGAGCTTATTCTAGGGAGTGAATGTTGAATGAAACCATGAATCACTGCAAAGACTCCATCTTTGTTTTCAGATAGTTCTTTCCATCAGTCTAACAAAGAATATTCTGGAGTTGTGAGTTCGAGCCCCACGTTGGGTGTAGAGATTAATTAAAAGTAAAATCTTAAAAAAAAATAACCTGTAGTTTATTAAGCAATGGGTTAAAGAGTTGGAATGGAAGAAGCTTAATGGATCAGATCATTCATTCATTAAACATTTACTTCTGAGTGTGCATATGTAAAATTATTTGAAATACATAATTGCCAGTTATTGTCCTGATTCTCATTTATTTGTGTTCTATATGCAACCCTGAGTAAAGGCCTCAGTTGCTTGCCAAGCCACATCCAGGAAACTTTATCTCAAATCAGATGCTACTGAGTGCCTCTGACTATGTTCACCAAAGTTCTAGTAGTTTACTTGTTTATTTTCTGTTCTTCACACCAAAGTGTGAGCTCCACAGAGCACCTTGTGTATTTTAGTTAGCACTGAATCCCAAGTACACAAAATAGTGTGCCACATAGTGGGTATTAGTAAATAGTAACCAATCAGTCCCTGAGCACTGAAAATGGTACAACCTACGTCTAGTCTTCAGACTACTCAAAAAATAAAAATCTTCAACTCTAATGTTCTTCTCTTAAGAAGAGCTCTTTTCACTTTATCTTGTTTACTAATATACTCTATCTGTTCTGACACTTCCCTATTCTTTCAATCTCTATTACTTCCTGGCCTTAGTTTGCCAGTCACTTCAAGAATTCCAAACTCCCATTCCCCTTGTCTTTCAGTAGTGTCCACTCTTTAAATCCACAACTCCTAATCACTTAAAATAGATACTGGAGTTAGATGAGCTTCAATTCACCATTGTTACCTAAGTGCTAGGTTATTTAACCTGGCCAACTTTAACCTTTTTTGAGTTTCAGTTTGTTCATTTGTGTGTAAATCTGTTTTTATTTTTGAATTAAACTCTACGCCCAACAGGGGGCTCAAATTCAGGATCCCAAGATCAAGAGTCACGTGCTGTATTGACTGAGCCAGCCAGGTACCCCCTGAGTTTCAGTTTGTTTTTTGATATCCTAAGCGTTGCTATGAAAATTAAAATGAGATTATTGTAACCAGATGCTATTTCCCACAAGTAGTGAAAACCCGTATTAAATAATAGCCAAAAATCCAGGCATAGAGTGGCCCTACGGCTGCTTGATTTACAGCTCAGCAATACATGAGCTACCCATGTTTTTTTCATCTTTGCCCTCTGCCATCCTCAACATGTGGTTTAATGCTCCTAATGATTGCATAAGGGTTGCCATGGTTCCCAGTGTTACGCAGTCATAACTGTAAAGTGGAAGAAGAAAGTTTCTTGTCTTTAAAAGCAAGGAAACCTTTCTACTACCGCCTTCCCCTGGACACCAATGGGACTAACCTTGTGCTGACCAAAGCTGAATCACAGGCTTACTCTAGCAAGTAACATACTTGGTTTTGAATAATTAAGATTCATCTCCTGGGGATAAGGGAGAGGCCCCCACCTTCCTAGTAATAGTTATTATTACTGCTGCATTTGTGAACCTTAGGACTCTGTCCTTGGACCTTTTTTCCCCATCTGCATTCATTCTAGTATAATCTCTAGCCTTGAGGTTTTAGGATCACCTCTACTCCCAATTTTTCATCTTCCATCTGGACTGCTTCTATGAATACTAGACTCCTATCTCCTACTGGCTATTAGATACTACCATTCCTAAGTTTAATAAGCATCTTAAACTTAATATGTCCAATATTGAAATCCCCAATTCCCCACCTCTCATTTCTTCTGTCTTCCGATATTAGTCAATAGCAATTTTGTTCTTTACATTTGCTGAATATGAAAAATCTTGTAGTTATTGATTTCTCTCACATTCCCACATCTGAGTCATCAGGAAGTCCTATTGACTCTACCTTTAAAATAAATAACACCTCCACTGCTACATCATTGTCCAAACCACCTGAATTATTGCAATACATTCTTATTGGTCTTCCATCATTGCCCACCATACTTTCCCACTCTTTTCTTAACATAAAAACAATAGCAATCCCGTCATTCTGCATCAAATTCTCCAGTGGCTTCTCATCTTCCCTCAATACAAGTCAAAGTCTTTAGTGGCCTACAAGATTCTATACCATCTAGCCTCTTATTATTTCTCTGACTGTCCCCACCCCATCATTGCGACATAGCTGTACCTTGAAGATGACTGACATTCCCTCACCTCCAGACTTTTGTACTTGATTTTTCCCTCTACCTGGTATCAACCCCCACGTATATACATAGCTTTCTCCCTTTCCTCTTTCAGGTCATAGTACAAATGTCATTTTCTCTGTGAAGCCATTTCTGCCCACCCCATCTAAAATTTTAATTCTTTTATTTTCCTTAGCTCCTACCACCATCTAACATTGCATATAGTAGTGTTTTTAAAAATATTTTAAATTTTTAAATCTTTATAGGAGTGCCTGGGTGGCTCAGTCAGTTAAGCTGCTGACTCTTGGTTTTGGCTCAGGTCATGATCTCAGGGTCCTGGGATTGAGCCCTGAGTGGGGCTTCATGCTTTGCACAGAGTCGGCTACAGATTCTCTTCCTCTCTCTCTCCGTCCCCTTCTACCCCTCCCCCTGCTCACACACGCTTGCTTTCTCTATCTCTCAAAAAGATTTTTAAAAAATATTTATAGGGATGCCTGGGTGGCTCACACACGCTTGCTTTCTCTATCTCTCAAATAAAAAGATTTTTAAAAAATATTTATAGGGATGCCTGGGTGGCTCAGTCAGTTAAGCGTCTGCCTTTGACTTGGGTCGTGATCCCGGGGTCGTAGGATCGAGTCCTCATTGGGCTGCTTGCACAGCAGGGAGCCTGCTTCTCCCTCTGCCTGCCACTGCTGTTCCCCCTGCTTGTGTGCTCTCTCTCCCTCTGGCAAGTAAATAAATAAAATCTTAAAAAAAAAAAAAAAAGGACCAAAAATTCTTTAAAAAAATATCTTCTATCTTCTCTCTTAGAATGTAAAGAACATGAGGCAGGAATTATTGTTCATACTGTATCCCCAGTACGTAGAAAGATGCCTTGGCATATGGGAGGTCCTTAAAATGTTTGTAAAGACGTGAATGTCTATTCATCATGATTTCTTGGTTTCAGCTGGGTCCAGGTTAGTAATCTTACTGGTTTTAGATAAAGTTCCCACCTATTTCTCATAACTGCTATGCCAGACCATCACCATTCTTATCAAATGCCCTACTTTTAGTCTCAGCTCTTTACTAGTGGATGTCTTTTTAACAATTTTTTTTAAAGAACATTGATAGCATTTATGAACTTCTTTTTCTTCCTAGTCTATCCTCTTGCCTTCAGATTTATAAATTGGTCCTTACGTATTTTCTATTAATTTCAGAGCCCACTTCTCATTTTGTTCAAATTTTATCTACTTGTACTCTTGGAAGCAAACACTCCTATCTTCTCTGAACCTTACCTAAGCAATCATTTTGTAAGTATTTTTATATATCTTGTTTTCCTCTACATTGTTTTCTTCTTCTCTTGACCATCTTAAAACCTCCCTTATTCCCTTCCTTATATACGATTCTCTTTTTTCCTTCAGATGACTTTCTTGAAATGTTTAAATTTACTATTCCATTTTCATATCCCTCTTGTTCAATTCACTGGATTCTGGCTTTTGCTTTTCATTGCCTATAATTACGTCTACTTCATAGGATTGTTGTGAGAGATTAGATGAGGTTATATGTGTTGTTAGAGTAGTGCTTGCACATAGTTAATGTTTTTTTGAGTGCTTACCATGATTACCTATAACTCTTGAAACCAAAATCACTCTTGTGGGTACTCTTTATTACCTTTCTTTTTTTTTTTTTTAAGATTTTATTTATTCAACAGAGATAGAGACAGCCAGCGAGAGAGGGAACACAAGCAGGGGGAGTGGGAGAGGAAGAAGTAGGCTCATAGCGGAAGAGCCTGATGTGGGGCTCGATCCCATAACGCCGGGATCACGCCCTGAGCCGAAGGCAGACGCTTAACCGCTGTGCCACCCAGGCGCTCCTCTTTATTACCTTTCTGTACTTTCCTGTATCCTTCATGAAATGCTCCTCCTCTTGATTTTGGAACACCAGTGGTATCAGGATGCTTTCACCTTCAAGTGAGTCCAATGATGGGTGGCTCCATGGTTGATTCAGAGATGCAACAACACTATTGAGAACCCAGGGTCTTGCTCTCTTTACCTTCTGCCATTCTCACTGTGTCACAGATGTTTACCTTCAAGGTTGTAAGATAACAAGACTCATGTTTTCATTATCCGAAAGCAGAAAAGCAGTGCTGGGGTTTCTCCTGGGCAGGTAGTTCTGTATAGGGAGGACAGTCTGCCTAAAGTTCCCCAGAGCATTTCCCTTACATCTCATTGGTCACCCCTACACCAATCACTGGCAAAAGGCAATGTGATTAGTATGATTGATTTAAACTAACCATGAGTCACTCCCCAGGAACTGGGGAAGCTCCCACCTTCCTTGAGTTCATTATTTTGGAAGAAATTAGGTATCTGTTAAGCCGGAAAGAAGATAGTAATGGCTATTTGGTTCATAATCAGTAGTGTCTGTCATTCCATTCTCACTTGGTCTCTGATTGTTCCTTCTCAGTGTTTTTCATTGTCTCCGCTTGATTGATATGTCCCTTAAATGTGGGGCATCCTAAAGTTCTGTCTTTCATTCTTTCAAAAATTATTCCTCTTTTCTACTTTAAAATACCACCTGTGTTATAATATTTTCTATAGCTTTATTTCAGCTAAGACTTTTTTCCTAAGCCCCAGTTCAGAATATCCAAGTCTGTCCTGGACATCTTCATCCACATTCAATTCAATTAAATATGTTTTACTAGGTTTTGGGGAGTCAAATAAACCTTTGCCCTATATGATCTTACATTAGAGTTGGGGAGTTAATCAGAGAAATGAGTTGTTATAACACAGATAGTAATTAGGAACGCAGTCTTAGCAAGCGATAAAATTTACCAAGTATAGAAGTAACATAATGAATGGGTGACTGATTAGCAGGGTGGTAGACATGTTCTGGTGGATCTCCTTTTCCCCTTCAAATGTACTCCTCCTATATTCTATATTCTATACTGTCGATAGTAGCCCAACCGAACACACCTTTGTTCAATCTAGAAACCAGGGCAATCTAAAAACCCTTCCAAATCCCCAGATATAGTTGGTTGGCAAGTTGTACACATTCTACCTTTTTATTGCTTAAATGTATCCATTTGTCTTTTTATATCCTAGTCATACTTCAGGTCTCTGTAATTTCTCACTTCATTGAATTATTTACTTAGTAAAAGTAAATTGAATAGCAATGTATTATAAGGCTTTATACTTGGGGGAAAAAAGTTGTAGAAAAACCCCCCAAACTGGAACTCTCGGGGATGTTACAACCCTGTGGGTGAGGCATAAGCACACAGATGGTTATGTAGTTGTGATAAGTGACAGAGTGGAGATACTGGGGAAAATACGGGAACTCAAGGTCAAGGGAACCTAATCCAAGCTGGCACTCAGATTTGCCCAACTAGAGGCTAAGTCTCAAAGTGGTAGTAAGCTCTGTGCAGCGAGGGAAGAGTGGAATACACCCACACCATTTCCTTTGTACATACCAAAGAAACATCACTTCAGAGACATTACTTTAGGTGACTGTACTTAATATCGCTGTTGCTCAAAAACAGTTTTTTATCGATCATCATTAATTTAGAAGATTACTGGTTGTAGTATATCATACAGTTGATCCTTCATTATTCACCAATTCTGTACTTTCATATTTGCCCTCACTAAAATTTACTTGTATCCCCGAAATCGGTATTTGGGATGCTTTCCTGGTCATTTGCAGACATATGCAGAGGCAGAGCAGCAAAATAATATGAATCCTATGTTCCCAGCTGAGGTCCAACAAGGCAGTGCTTAGACTTCTTATTTTAGCTCTCGTAACAAGCCTTTGTGATTTATTAGTGCATTTTTGTATTTTTTGCATATGTATGCTTTTTGTTAGTGATTTCACTGTTTAAAGAAATATTTCAGCATAGGGCTGAATTGCTGTCTAGTGTTCCTAGGCACAAGAAGGCTGTGATGTGCATTATGGAGAGAATCCATGTGTTAGATAAGCTTTTTTCAGGCATGAGTTACAGTGCTGTTGGCCATGAGTTCCATGTTAAATTAAATGAGGCATCTTGAAACAGAAACATACGGAAAACAAGGTTATGTATTGATGATAACCCTGCCATTTCCCTTAGGGGCAATGGTTCAGTATTTGCTAATTCCCAACGTTATTTATGGCCAGGGAGGGATGGGTTAGATGAGGATGGTTAAGCCGGACAATACAGAGGTATGATTATTAAAGTTTCTGTCAACCTTTTAAAACATATTCTGCCCTTGTGATAAACAAATAGCATCCTCACCACCCTAAATATTCTAATGTATTCCCCTTAGCAGACATGCCCAGGTTGAGAATTAGTTTACAAGTTTTATTTTACCATTAGCCAAGCTGATGTTTTATAGTGAAAGCTGTGTTTAATAGTGAAAGCTACAGTTTTTTAAAAGTTTACTAGGTACAATAAAATTTTATTATGGTACATGCTTAGACTTCCCTCTCCCTCTAGTCAAGAATAATTTGTATAAAGCAAGGATTGGCAAACATTTTTTGTTAAAGGCCAGACAGTAAATTTTTAGGTTTTGGGGGCCATGGTCTCTGCCGCAACCCCTCAACTGTGCCACTGTATTGGGAAAGTGGTAACAGACACTAGGTACTATTGTATATATTTGTATTGTAAACTCCTGATACTGTTTTATCCTTCATGGCATGTAACACAGTAGGGCCTCAATAACTGTTGCCTTGACTTCCTGATTTAGCTTAGATAATAAAAAGGCTATATTTTAAAATATTTAAAAGTCAAACGTTAAAAACCATCCATTTAAAATTAAGTTATTCTTGGGGCACCTGGGCAGCTCAGCGAGGCCACCAGCTCTTGATTTTGGCTCAGGTCATGATATCAGTGTCCTGGGATTGAGCCCCAAGCCTGGTGTGGGGCTCCCCGCTCAGAGGCAAGTCTGCTTGGGTTTCTCTCCCTCTACTCTTCCCCCCATTCGCATTCTCTTTCTCTCTCTGTCTCAAATAAATAATCTTAAAAAAAATAATAACATTAAATTATTCTTGAATCCTATTTTGTTCTCTTTTCTTTAAATGTCCTTCTTTAAGCAATTTCCGTAGTCTGGGCTTGTTATATTTGGAGTTAGGCAATCAATGGCCTAATTTTATAGTAGCTGGTGAATATTATAGAACATGTTGGCTTATTTTATACATTTCCTAATACTTAACATTTGGTAGGTTGCAATAAAGTCTTTGAATCATAGTTAAATCACAGTAGCAGTGGTTTAATTATTATGACTTTATGGATGCGATGTATTATAAAGATATTTTGTAGTTTGGATTAGATACTGATTTAAATTAAAAGAAATCGATTTAGAGTTATAAACAGTTGGAGAGCTAAACAAACTTGCTAGATAATCAGTTTATTGCAGTTTTAGCTAAGATTCTAACAGTTCAGTGAAATCGCAGCCTGTGTTCTTCTTTCCTGCCTCCGCTCTGTGCTACAGACATCTTTTTCTTTGTATTACTTGTCTTATTCTGAGGAACTGTTGGCTTCACTGTGGCCACAGACTGCTCCCCTTTCTCTAGCCACCCAAGTAAGTTTTCCCACAGATTCTGATGCTTTCTTGATGACTACTTATGAGAGGAGAAACTTTAGAAAAGTTTAAAGTGAAAATCACATAAATTCCTCATTTCCTAGTGTCCCTTTTACTTTCAACACTGTGAAAGTATATATACTAAGTGAACATGTGTAAATGGAGCCATTCCCACTACTTTAATATAAAGTATCATTTCAAAAAAATACAAGTATCTTTTCTTTTTCTTTTTTTAAGACTTTATGTATTTATTTGAGAGAGAAAGAAAGCATGAGAGAGAGAGAGAGAGAGAGAGAGAGAGAGAATGAGCAGGGGAAGGGGAGGGGCAGAAGGAGAAGCAGGCTCCCCGCTGAGCAGAGAGCCTGATGCAGGACTCAATCCCACGGCCCTGGGATCATGACCTGAGCTGAAGGCAGATGCTTAACCAACTGAGCTCCCCAGCTGCCCCACAAGTATTTTTTTCTTCAAGATAAAAAATGGAATACTATTTTTCAACATTATTGAGGTAAAATTGACAAAATTGTAAAACACTTGAAGTGTGCACTGTGATAATTTGATATACATATGCATTGTAAAAGGACTCCTCCCCTCTAGTTAATTCACATCCGTCACCTCACATATTTACCTTTTTTTAAGATAGTAAATGCTTCATGAGTTTGCATGTCAGCCTTGCACAGGGGCCTTGCTAATCTTTCAGTGTTATTCCAGTTGCAGTATATGTGTTGCTGAAGTGAGTACTGGGATACTATTTTATAAGTAAAAATGGACTTTTCTTTAGAGTGCATCTGTTAAGATTTTATTTCCCGTAAATGTACATGTGAGAGATGTGTATGTGTGATACTTAAGTTCACAGGTTGAGGTTTCTGAAAAATTGGGTCATAGCACTGGTGATTTGTAGAAACCTCTATATCTACACTGGCTAATACAGTGGCCACTAGGAAAGCTAAAGACCTGAAATTGGCTATCTGAATTGAGATGTTGTATAAGTGTAAAATTCACAGTGGGGGGCGCCTGGGTGGCACAGCGGTTAAGCGTCTGCCTTCGGCTCAGGGCATGATCCCGGCGTTATGGGATCGAGCCCCACATCAGGCTCCTCCGCTGGGAGCCTGCTTCTTCCTCTCCCACTCCCCCTGCTTGTGTTCCCTCTCTCGGTGGCTGTCTCTATCTCTGTCAAATAAATAAATAAAATCTTTAAAAAAAAAAATTCACACTGGATTCTGAAGACTTAGTGCCAAAAAAAGAGTATAGAAGATCTTATTATCTTTATAATGATTACATGTTGTGATGATAATATCTTGGATTTATTGGGTTAAATAAAATACATTACTAAAATTAATTTTACATTTCTTTTTACTTTTTTTAAAATGTGGATCCTAGAAATGTTCATATGACATATGTGGCTCACTTTATATTTCTGTTGGACAGCATTGCTCTAGATAATATGATCTGTCAACATAGTCAAAGTGTTATAATCAAATATCAATTTACAAGACCCATTTAAAATGACCTAGAATTCTATAGTTCTTTTTGGCTCTCTGATTCAGTATTAAAAAGCAATGTAGGGCGCCTGGGTAGCGCAGTCGTTAAAGCGTCTGCCTTCGGCTCAGGGCGTGATCCCGGCATTCCGGGATCGAGTCCCACATCAGGCTCCTCCGCTATGAGCCTGCTTCTTCCTCTCCCACTCCTCCTGCTGTGTTCCCTCTCTCGCTGGCTGTCTCTCTGTCACATAAATAAATAAAATCTTTAAAAAAAAAAAAAAAAGCAATGTAGAGAACATTTTATTTTAACTAATTCCAAAATGCTAGGAAAGTATGAGATTAGCTCACTGTATATTCACTAGTTCTCTAGTAAGTTTTTCAATGACTTCTTGTAAAAAAGGGTGGAAAGGAGGGCAAGTTGTTACTGGGCTATTTTATTAGAATACTTTTTTTTTTTTTAATTGAGTAGGCCCCACACACAACGTGAGTAGGCTTGAACTCATGACCCTGAGATCAAAGAGTCACATGCTCTACTGACTGAGCCAGCCAGGAGCCCCAGGATACATTTTAATATCATCACAGAATAAAATCAGCTCTACACTCCCAAAAAAGGAATTTATTTTTTAAGTTTTTACTTATTAAGTAATCTCTACACCCAGTGTGGGGCTTGAACTCACAATCCTGAGATCGAGTCATGTGCTCTTCCAACTGAGCCAGCCAGGTGCCCCAGGAAATTTTATTTGTTTGTTTATTTGTTTGTTTATTTACTTAGTAGGCTCCACGCTCAGGGTAGAGCCCCATTCAGGGCTTGAACTCCTGACCCTGAGATCAAGACCTGAGCTGATTTTAAGAGTTGGATGCTTAATCGCCTGAGCCACCCAAGTGCCCCAGAAATTATTTTTTAAAAACAAAATATTTCTGATTCTTCAGATAACTCTAGTAATTTTTATAAACTTATTAAAACAATTTCATGTTATCTTATTTTTTGAAGGCATGTACTTTTAAATTTTATTTATTTTTATGTTTTTATATTTTATTTATTTATTTTTAGAGAGAGAGGGGAGGGGTAGAGGGAGAGACAGAATCTTAAGCAGGCTCCACACCCATGTGCCAATGTGGGTCTTGATCCCATGACCCTGAGATCATGACCTGAGCCCAAATCAAGAGCAGACACTTAACTGACTGAGCCACCCAGGTGCCCCTGTTTGTTTATTTTAAAATTTTATTAAGTAATCTCTACACCCAACATGGGGCTTGAACTCACAACCCCAAGATCAAGAGTTGCATGCTCCATGACTGAGCCAGCCAGGTGCCCCTGTACTTTTAAATTTTGTTGTAAATATTTTCTTTTGTAAAGGCCATTAAATCAAAATTAAATGTGCATATTCTATTATAGTGCTTTCTGCAGGAAAAGTATTATCAAATCAAGCAATGACACCATATTAAAACTTGAAAACTTTGGGAGTTACCAATATAACTATGGTGATAAAGTGCTGGGAAATTCTAATGGTACAGGTAATAGTTCAAGGAGAGTTATGGCTGATAAAAACTCTTGTTCTCTTTTTAGGTTAGACATCTTTTACTGTTGCTCTCAAAGCTTACAAATATGAATGAAACTTTGTCAAGAACACTGTACCTTAGTACTAAGAAAGTAACTTCACTAGCGTCACAGTAAACTGACACTTAAGAAATGTCAAATACCTGGGATGCCTGGGTGGCTCAGTTGGTTGAGTGTCCTGGGATCGAGTTCCACATCAGGCTCCCTGGTCAGTGGGGAGCCTGCTTCTCCCTCTGCATTCCCCCAGCTTGTGCGCACGGTCTCTCTGTCTCTCTCTCGACTCTGACAAATAAATAAAATCTAAAAAAGAAAAAAAGAAAAGAATGTCAAAAAGCTTTTAAAAGAAAGTTGTTTTTGGGGTGCCAGTCTGGCTTAGTTGTTAGAGCATGCAACTCTTGATCTTGGGGTTGTGAGTTCGAGCCCCACATTGGGCATAGAGTTTACTTTAAAAAATAAATCAAGTTTGTTTCAAAGACCTAATGATTTAGCCGTTTTTGAAGAACAGGAAGGAGCAGTCATTAAGTTAAAAAAATGACATTCAAAACTCTCCACAATCTGACCATAACCTTTTTTGTCAGCTTCCTAATGTGAGCCTGCCTAAATCCCATGCTGTAATCTGACCGGTCTTTTTGCTATATCACATACATTTTATGTTCTTTTCCATTGGGCTTTCTGTTCTCGGTCCAAATTGAAAACCCTCCCTGTGCTCCTCTTTCTAAACCTTATTAATCTTTCAAAACACTGCTCATATTTTTCTTTTATAAAACTTCCCCATACCAGCCCAAGATGAACATATAATTAACATTTGTATATTTTTTTTTTTGTAAAGCCCTTTCACATATTTTCTCATTCTGTAAGTCAGTCTAATGAGATAGATGATGTTATCTATTTGATAGAGTAAGGGAACTGAGTCTCAGAGAAATAGTCATTTTTCCAGAACTTCATGTAGATACTAAATAGTGAAGCTAAGAATATTAGAACCAATTCGTCTCATTCCAAGTTTCATGATCTTTTCTCTGTGGCTTAATGGTCCCTTAAATCCTGTAACAGTTACTTAACATACAAAGCCATTAATTGTTTACCTTATTTCTATCAAATTATTTAGCTTGATTGTTAGCTGTAGGCTTGAAGGGATATGTAGATTGTACATGGGGAAGGAGGAATAAATGGAAAAGGTGAAGAGAGCTAAATACATTTCTTGGTAATAGATTCAAAGAGGTCATTAAGAGCTCTTCACCAGTCCACTTGCTTTTCTAAAAGCATTATACTTTTTAAAACTGTGATTCCTAGACTTGCTCCTTTTCCCCTACCTACCTTGGTGCCAAATTTTTAGTGTAATTCTTAAAGCAGAGGTAAACAGTGAGGTCTTCCCTGACCATCCTGGTAAAGTAGCCCCTTCCTCAATCCCAGCCTTAGGACCATTTAAAATTTTTCTTTTTTTTTTTTTTTTTTTAAAGATTTTATTTATTTATTCGACAGAGATAGAGACAGCCAGTGAGAGAGGGAACACAAGCAGGGGGAGTGGGAGAGGAAGAAGCAGGCTCATAGCGGAGGAGCCTGATGTGGGGCTCGATCCCATAACGCCGGGATCACGCCCTGAGCCGAAGGCAGACGCTCAACCGCTGTGCCACCCAGGCGCCCCCATTTAAAATTTTTCTTAAAAGCACTTCATACTATCTAAAATTCTATCATTTCTTTATTAACTTATTTCTTGGTTGTCTTCTCCCACTAGAATATAAGTTGAATGAAAGTAAGGATGTTGTGTATCTGGTTTATAGCACATAGTAAGCACTCAGTCAGTATTGCTGAATGAGATACTTTATTCATGGAAAGTGTTCACTATGATAACATCAATCTTTTAAAACAAGTTTTATATACTCATCAAATACTATACAATATGCACTCAAATGCTATTGACTGTCTAATTCCAAATACGAGTCCAAATTACTGTAATTACCTAAAGAAGAACATTTTATAGTTAAGAAAAAAATAGGATTTCTAGAACACTTAAATAGGGTTTAATGTCTTAAAGACACTTGCCTTAAATTTACTTATTCTGTCTTATAACCTAGATGGAGTAAGAAATGAATCTCTTTAATATTTTTTCTATTTTTTCCCTAAAGATAAATTTGCATTTGAAACAAATGAAACAAAATTTTGATGACAAAATTTTTAGGTATTGTAACTTATGCTCAAAGTCTAAGGTCTTTCTACAAGAATGAAAATTTAGCATCTGAGTTCCAAAGTTACAACAGAAGCTGCAGCAACAAGAACTAAGGCTGGAAAGATCTGACTCTAAAATCAAAGATAATATTTTAAGGGGCACCTTGCAGGCTCAGTCAGTGGAGCATGCAACTCTTGATCTCCAGGTCGTGAGTTCAAACTCCTCACTGGGTGTAGAGATTACTTAAACAACAAAACAAAACAAAAAAACATATTTTAAGAATACAAACATTGTACCATTTATTTTTAAAATTTTAAGTAGATTTTATTTTTTTAGAGCAGTTTTAAGTTCACAGCAAAATTGAGTGGAAGGTACAGAAGTTTCCCATAAACCTCCACACGTGCACAATCTACCCCACCCCATGACCAATGTCTCCCACTAAATGGAACATTTATTTACAACTAATGAATTTATATTGATACATCATTATCACCCAGAGTCTATAATTTACATTAGGGTTCACTTCTGGTTTTGTACATTCTATGAGTTTGGACAAATGTATAAGGACATGTGCCCACCATTTCAGTATCATACAGAGTAGTTTCATGGCCCTAAAAATCCTCTGTACTCTACCAATTTATCCTTCCCTTCCCACTAACCCCTGACAACCACTGATTTTTTTTTTTTAATTGTCACCATAGTTCTACCTTTTCCAGAATGTCATATAATATATAGCCTTTTCAGACTGGTTTCTTTCACTTTAGTAATATACATTTACGGTTCCTCCAATGTCTTTTCATGGGTTGCTAGCTCCTTTCTTTTTAGTACTGAATAATATTCCATTGTCTGAATGGCCATAGTTTATCACATTCACCTGCTAGAGGACATCTTGGTTGCTTCCAAGCTTCCAAGTTTGGGCAGTTATAAATGAGGCTGCTATAAATATCCATGTGCGGGTTTCTGTGTAGACCTAGGTTTTCAATTCCTTTGAGTAAATACCAAGGAACATGATTGTGGGATCGTATGATAAGGGTATGTTTAGTTTTCTAAGAAACCACCAAATTATCTTCCAAAGTGTACTATTTTGCCCTCCCACCAACAGTGAATGAGAATTCCTGTTGCTCTACATCTTTGCCAGCATTTGGTGTTGCTGGTGTTCTGGATTTTGGCCATTTTAATAGCTGTGTTGTGGTATATTTGTTTTTATTTGCATTTCACTGATGACGTTTGATATGGAGCATCTTTTCATATGCTTATTTGCCATCTGTATGGTGAGGTTTCTGTTAAGGTTTTTGGCCCATTTTTTAATTGGGTTGTTTGTTTTTTTATTGTTGAGTTTTAAGAATTCTTTATATATTTTTGGGGTTTTTTTTGTTTTGTTTTTCCTTTTTTTAATTTAAATTCCATTAATTAACATATAGTGTATTTCTAGTTTCAGAGGTAGAGGTCAGTGGTTCATCAGTCTTCTATAATACGCGGTGCTCATTACATCACGTGCCCTCCTTAATGTCCCTCACCTAATTAACCCATCCCTCCACCCTCTCCCCTCCAGCAACGCTCAGTTTGTTTCCTGTGATTAAGAGTCTCTTATGGTTTGTCTCCCTCTGATTTTGTCTATTTTTTTCCTCTCTTCCCCTATGATCCTCTGTTTTGTTTCTTAACTTCCACATATGAGTGAGATCATATGATAATTGTCTTTCTCTGATTGGCTTATTTTGCTTAGCATAATACCCTCTAGTTCCATCCACGTCATCACAAATGGTAAGATTTCATTTTTTAATGGCTGAGTAGTATTCCATTGTGTGTATATACACACACACACCACATCTTCTTTATCCTTTCATCTGTCAGTAGACATCTGGGCTCTTTCCATAATTTGGCTATTGTGGACATTGCTGCTATAAATGTTGGGGTACAGGTGCCCCTTCGGGTCACTGTATTTGTATCTTTGGGGTAAGTGCAATTGCTGGGTCGTAGGGTAGCTCTATTTTCAACTTTCTGAGGAGCCTCCATACTGTTTTCCAGAGGGGCTGCACCAGCTTGCATTCCCACCAAAAGTGTAAGAGGTTTCCCCTTTCTCTGCATCCTTGCCAATATCTGTCGTTTCCTGACTTGTTAATTTTAGCCATTCTGACTCGTATGAAGTGGTATCCCATTGTGGTTTTGATTTGTATTTCCCTGATGCCGAGTGATGCTGAGCATTTTTTCATGTGTCTGTTGGCCATTTGTATGTCTCCTTTGGAGAAATGTCTGTTCATGTCTTCTCCCATTTCTTGTTTGGATTATTTGTTCTTTGGGTGTTGAGTTTGATACGTTTTTTATAGATTTTGGATACTAGCCCTTTATCTGATAAGACATTTGCAAATATCTTCTCCCATTCTGTCACAAAGGAAAAAAAAAGTTCTTTATATATTTTGGATAATAGTCCTTTATCAGATATGTCTTTTTTTTTTTTTTTCCTCTGAAGATTTTACTTAAATTCAGGTTAGTTAACATATAGTGTAGTATTGGTTTCAGGAATAGAACTTAGTGATTCATCACTTACATGTAAAACCCAGTGCTCATCCCAACAAGTGGTCTCCTTAATGCCCATCACCCATTTAGCCCATCCCCCTGCCCACCTCCCCTCCAGCAACCCTCAGTTTGTTCTCAAAATTAAGAGTCTCTTGTTTGCCTCCGTCTCTGTTTTTATCTTATTTCATTTTTTCTTTCCCTTCTTCTATGTTCGTCTGTTTTGTTTCTTAAATTCCCATATGAGTGAAATCATATGGTATTTGTCTTTCTCTGATTGACTTATTTCGCTTAGCATAATACCTTCTAGTTCCATCCACATCGTTGCAAATTCAGATATCTTTTGAAATATTTTCTCCCAATCTGTGGCTTGTTTTTTCATTCTCTTGATGATGTCCTTCTCAGCAAAAAATTACAATTTTAATGCAGTCCAGCTTACCATTTCTCTCTTTCACGAACTGTTCCTTTGGTATTATATTTAAAAATCATTGCCAGGGGCGCCTGGGTAGCACAGTTGTTAAGCGTCTGCCTTCGGCTCAGGGCATGATCCCGGCATTCCGGGATTGAGTCCCACATCGGGCTTCTCCGCTGGGAGCCTGCTTCTTCCTCTCCCACTTAACTGCTGTGTTCCCTCTCTTGCTGGCTGTCTCTTTGTCACATAAATAAATAAAATTAAAAAAAAAATCATTGCCAAACCCAAGGTCATCTAGATTTTTTCATATGTTCTAGGGGTTTTATAGTTTTGCATTTGACACTTAGGTCTATGATCCATTTTGAGTTAATTCTTGTGAAAGGTTTAAGGTCTGTGTCTAGATTCATTTCTTTGCAAGTGGATGTCCAGTTGTTCAGCACTATTTGTTAAAAAGACTGTTTTTTCTCCCTTGTATTGCCTTTGCTCTTTTGTCAAAGATCAGTTGACTATATTATATGTGTCTATTTCTGGGTTCTCTATTCTGTTCCATTGGCCTGTTTGCCTGTTCTTTCACCAATACCACACTGTCATGATTACTGTGTTTGAAATAGTCAATGTCTTTGAGATTTGTATTTGAAATACAATGAATGCCACCTATGTGAAAGTTTAATGATTTTAAATTTTAACAGAGTCAAGATGAGTAAGTAGCATATTAACTGGGGTATTTGGAAAGAGCCATTTATTCTTAGTTCGACAGCTGTTGTGTGTGGATGTATATGCTTGTAAATAAGGACATTTTATTATCCCTATGGTATGGTAATTTTTTTTCTAGAAAAAAGTTCTAGTTCATATGATGAGATGAGATCACTGTCATCACAATAGTAGCTAACACTTTCATAGTCCTCATTATGTGCCAGTTACATTTAATTGTGTCACACATTTATCTTATTTATCCTCACAACAGCCCTATGAAGTAGATATTAATGCCAATCCCACTTGACAGATGAGGAAACTGAGGCACAGCAAAGTTAAGTCCAAAGCCACACAGCTAGTAAGTGGTGTTACCAGGACTCTAACCCAGGCAGGCAGTCTGGCTCCAAAATACGTGTTTTTTAAACACTACGCTCTCAGTATTCCTTGGTGCCACCCTAGCAAATTTTATAACCACTATTTAGCTATCTAAAGCACTGTGAGAACAAAGTGTAAAAGAGCCTCAGTTTGTTTATTCTTGGATAAGAAGTACTGGGGAATGGAAGTCACAACTAACTAAAATTAATTACTTGATGAGAAAATTCTGGACTGAATGTACCCATTTAAGAATTAAATAGTGACAGGAAAAGTTTCCAACAGGAGCATTGGTAAAATATTAGAAGTCATCTGTCTTTAAGTGTTTAAGTGATGATCTGAATTTCAATAGTGATTTCTTCTGAGACTCTGGACGGCATGTTGTCTTTCTTTGTACTAATGTATTATAAACTGAGAAATGATCTGTGAATTGGAGAAAAAAACTTTTTTATTGTCTATTAATAAAGCCAAAGTAGAGGTGAAGATGGTATCAGTTGAATGACTACTTATGTACTTCTAAGACATTTGTGTGTGGTAAAGTGCTATTTTTAGCTCTCATGATCTAAACATATATAATATTTTAAGCTGTGATTATACAATCAAAAAGGACTCATACTTCTGTAAAAATAATTTATCTATAATTATTATGAAAGCATGATATCACAAATAAGGAAGATTTGTTAAAGTTTTTGAAAAAAAATATGTCAGTACAATTTTTACTTAATTCTGGCCCATGTCTCCCTAAGAGTGACATACTTCCTCCACATATATTATTGGGCACAAAAACTGTTAAACTGTGTTTTATTTTATTTTATGTTATTTTTTTTTAAAGATTTTATTTATTTATTTGACAGAGAGACAGCCAGCGAGAGAGGGAACACAAGCAGGGGGAGTGGGCGAGGAAGCAGGTTCCCCGCAGAGGAGCCTGATGCGGGGCTCAATCCCAGAACTCCGGGATCACACCCTGAGCCGAAGGCAGCCGCTTAACGACTGCACTACCCAGGCGCCCCTGTTAAACTGTGTTTTTAAAAAAAACTTTAATAAACAAATTAATAAACACACGTTTTCTGATTTAGTTGAAAAAATTAAATCTCTTAAAATACAGCGTAACTTACCTTCAGTTAGAGATGAATCACCCCACCCCAGCATGAGAACTTAAACTTGTAAACTGTAAATATTAAGAAGAATCTTTTTGTAATTTTCATATATTTATTTATTTATTTACTTACTTGTTTACTTATTTACTTATTTACTTATATTTAAAGTAAGCTCTACACCCAATATGGGACTTGAACTCTTGACCCCAAGATCAAGAGTCACATGTCATGCCAACTGAGCCAGCCACACATATATATACCTATAAAATCACATAAGCAGGATTTATGTGATTTTTAAACAATATTTCAAATAGATTATTATGTAGTTTTTTTTGGCTTTGCTTTTCTTTTTTACTTTTCTTTTTCTTTCTTTCTTTTTTTTTTTTTTTAAGATTCCATCTATCTGAGAGAGAGAGAGCATGAGCAGGGGAAAGAGGGAGAAGCAGGCTCCCCGCTGATCAGGGAGCCAAATGTGGGGCTTGAACCTGGACTCTGGGATCATGACCTGAGCCAAAGGCAGACATTTAACGGACTGAGCCTCCCAGGTGCCCCTATTTTTACTTTTAAAAATATTAAATGAGACTTGTTCACATCTCAGCTCCATTTTCCCTAAAAACTGCCACTACTTTTCCCTTTATGTACTCTATTTTTGTCATGATAATTATTTATAGGGATGACAATTGGTCACACACCCCCATAAAAAAAAAAAAAAACCCTACACTTATCTCATAGATGAAAAAAACTTAGATGAAAACAATTTAATGTAAAGTGACTGTGTAATGGATTTGTAACCCCTAAGTGGTAGAGGATACAGCTCAGTCTGAAAAAGTAAATGTAAGAGCAAAATTTCTCTAAAGTACTATGTAGTTTAATAATTATATCAATCCACTAGCCTGCTGCATCTAATTGCAATGAGTATATTGGTATATTTAACAGTTTTTTTTTTCCTTTGGATTATTTCTAGGGACAAATTTCCAGGTATGGTATTTACAGAGATTTTAAAATCATTTTTAATAATTGTTCCCAGGGTCTCCTGGGTGGCTCAGTCAGTTAAGTGTCTGACTCTTGATCTCAGCTCAGGTTTTGATCACAGGGTTGTGAGTTGCTCCCAAATGTTTTAAAATTATTTTTATTATTTATTTATTTTTAATGGCTAAATGGGTATTTGTTTTATTGTTATCCATTTTGAACTGTCCATTTATATCATATACTTTTTTTGTATATCTCACTGTATTAGTTTCCTAGGGCTGCTAAAAAAAAGTTGTCACAAAGTAGACATCTTAAAACAACAGAAATTTATTCTCACACTTCTGGCAGCTAAACCAAGGTGTGGGTAGGACCACCCTCCTTTCAAAGGCTCTCAGAGATAATCCTAGGAGAGTAGTATAGATCTACACATTTCAGGAATAACTTTTCTGCTTATTTGAGAGTTTATCATTCTTTTAAAATAAAAATGTAGTGGATTTTATTTTATTTTTATTTTTTTATTTTTAAGTAGGCTCCATACCCAGCTTGGATCCTAATGTAGGGCCTGAACTCCTGACCCTGAGATCAAGATCTGAGCTGAGACCAAGAGTTGGATGCTTAACTCACTGAACCACCTAAGTGCCCAGGGAATTTTAGCTCTTAAAAAAAAGGGTGTTTTTCCTTGGTAGCCTGAATGTACTGTTTCCTTTTTCCCTGGGCCTACCTTGTTTCCTGGGATCCATGTTTTTTTTTTTCTGCTCACTTGACTTTGAAGTAGTGGCTCACCTGGCTCTGGGTATGAGTTGGCCTTGATCCCTGCAACCTCCTCCTGATGCTGCCATACTTATTTTCTTTATTGAAGTATAGCTGACACACAATATTGCATGAGTTTCAGGTGTACAACATAGTGATTTAGTAACTCTGTATGTTACGTTATGCTCACCGTGAGTGTAGCTATCATCTGTTACTATTGCTATTATAATACCACTGAATATATTCCCTATGTGGTACCTTTCATCCTTGTGACTTAATTATTCCATACATACAGTATCTTCTTTATCCATTCATCGATTAATGAACACTTAGGTTTCTTCCATATCTCGGCTATTGTAAATAATGCTGTAATGAATATGTGGGTGCATATATCTTTTTGAATTAGTGTTCTTGTTTCCTTTGAATAAATACCCAGTAGTGGAATTACCGGATTGTGTGGTATTTCTATTTTTAAATATTTGAGGAAGCTCCATACTATTTCTACAGTGGCTAACCAATATACATTCTTACCAGCTGTGCACAAGGGTTCTCTTTTCTCCACATCCTCACCAGCATTTGTTATTTCTTGTCTTTTTGATATTAGCCATTCTGACTGGTATGAGGTAGTATCTCACTGTGGTTTTGCTTTTCATTTCCCTGATGATCAGTGATGTTGAACATCTTATCTTGTGTCTGCTGGCATTGTTTCCAAACATTTGAAAGAATTATTTACACTACTCATTTTATCAAAACCTAGCTAGATTGTTTTATATTATTTAAAATTATAATTGCTCTCTTATTAACTTGAAATTTCAAAGTTGAGGTGAATTCTTGCTTTTCAAATTTAGCACTATGATTCTTTTTTGTGTGCATGATATTTGAAGAAGTATGAAAATCCTTTATCACCCTTCTCTATATGTGGAAAGTCGGATTTGTTTCCATTTGTTAGTATGTAATGCATTTCTCGGAAATGTGAAAGATCTAGTCTTTGGATTCTAAAATCCTTTAATATGTCAAGTCCTGATAATATTTCTAGCTACCTGAAAATAATTGAATCAGATGAGAATCTTTTTTTTTCTTTCCTCGCAGCATTACCCACCAGAAGAAGTCAGACTTTTCATAGATAGCAATGCAGTTTTCCTTTGGTAGTGAATATTTAAAGGAGCAATTGATTCTAGAAAAGGTGATTTTTATTATATTTTTACTCTACTCTAGATGCTGATCATTGTACTGGATTTCAACTTGCATTTTTTTTAAAGTAGGAGTTTTAAAGTGACTTTGGATATTAGCATTTTTCCCCAAGTTTTTTTTTTTGGATTTGAATGGTTAACCTTTTGACTTTGAGTATTCCTTGGTGGAACTAAAACATTTGCTTGAATAGCTAGCTGACAAACCTCTGTAGCCCGTAACTAGGCTAGACAGATGCTATACATTTCTAATACCAAAGTATTTTTAAAGGAGAGAGTTTTGAAAAATAGGAAACCCTAGCTGTCAAATGTATAAAGATGAACGTTCTGAAAGAATTGCTGAATCATGAATGTAAAGCTGCTTGGCATATAGAGTAGGTGTTCCCATATCTTTAAAGGTTAACACGTGATCATTAACTTGTCGTCATACTCTAAACATATATGTACATTTACTTTTCCTTTATATGTTCTGTTTTTCTTTTAAGTTTACAGATTTAAGGTATTTATAGGGCTCTATGCAATTCTTTTCACATTTTCTTATTAATCCATCTTTCCGTTATATTAGAAATGGGAACATTTTTGAAAAGATGACAAAACAATATAGGAGATAAAAGATGTGTAATATACATTGAAAATATTTCTCATAAGTATCAATGTATGTATATATCATATATACGTATATATACGTATATATACATATATACGTATATATACGTATATATATAAGCAGACATCGAAAGGGCATGTAAATGATAGGACATACACTTTGTTAACAAAAAAAAAAATACAAAACTACAACAAATAAATGTAATTATCTATCAGGAAAAAAAAAGGACTAGAAGGAAATACACTAACAAGCAGGGATTACCTAAAGTAGTATGATAGGGAGGTTTTTATTTTATACCTTTTCTTCTTTTTTCTTTCTGTGTTTTCCAAAATCTTCAGCAATGAGTATTGCTATTTATAATTAGGGAAATGTGTTCTTATAGAAAAAAAATACTTCTCATATCACTGCCCCGTAAATAGTATATCCAGATTTTAAGATGATCCAGTCAAGGTCTTATAAGAAACATGAGTATTTACTGTCTGTAACTTGATACTTGTCTTCTATCTTTCCTGCAGCACAAAAATTCTTTAAATAGTGACCCTAGGAATTGGGCAGAGGCGGGGAGTGGGGGAAAAGCGGTATCTCATTCTGTTTTTGCTGAAGTAACTAAAATCAGGTACGGAGCTTTCACAAATATTTAGTTTGCCAGAACTATTAACTCTTGTATACTACAAAAAACTAGTTAAAACCACTAGCTAAAATAATATTTAAGTCCCTTATTACTTTTGATGTTTATGATATGTAGCCTTTTACGATGTGAAATTGGTATATTGACTTCCTGGCATTTCTGATTGCTAGACCCCCAGGAATTCCAAAAATGACACAAATTATCTGAAAATTTTAATTTAAACAAACCATATTTTAGTATTGTATATCTTACATCCGGATAACTTGAAATTAAAATTAAAATACCTAAAATAAGTTCAAGGGTATTTTATTTGTATAATACCTATAATTTATTTTAACATAGGACGCCTAGTGGCTTTAATTATTTTTGTTGTTTTTCACCTACAATAGAGTAAATAAATATGTAGCTATGACCTGCTATGCTGAAATACTGGTTTTTGAATCCACTTAGCTTCTTAAAAAGGAAATAAAAATGGGAGAGCCAGAAGGAAAATGAATAGTTAATCGTGGAGGAGGAGAAAATCTAGCTCAGTACTTTGACTAGAGGCAGCTGGGGAAGTGACGTCCTGTAGCATTTGCTGTTCTAGAAAGTACAGAGACACGTAGTGAAAATGGGAGGATCTAGAAGGAGGCCGTCTCCTGTGTAGTGTATATTTATCTGTAAGTGAGCCTTTGGGGAAGGAATTAAATACAGAGACGCGGTTTGCTTGCTGCCTTAACACAGCAGGCTGAATTGCTGATTTGCTTTAACTTTTAAAATACCCAGCTTGGTTTATTTTTCTTAGAATCGTTGTACTGCTAAGACTGGGGACGCTGTTTTCTTTCACAAAGGGAAATCTAAGTTCATTTCAAGGCATTCGAAATGGGGAAAGACTATTATTGCATTTTGGGAATTGAAAAAGGAGCTTCAGATGAAGATATTAAAAAGGCTTACCGAAAACAAGCCCTCAAATTTCATCCGGACAAGAACAAATCTCCTCAAGCAGAGGAAAAATTTAAAGAGGTTGCAGAAGCTTATGAAGTATTGAGTGATCCTAAAAAGAGAGAAATATATGATCAGTTTGGGGAGGAAGGTAAGTATTCTGTGTATATCTTTTGGTCTCTCCAGCTCTGTCTCACTCTCTCTCCCCCCTTTCAGCCTTCTGGTTATCTTTAAATTAAATTCTCAGACACCAAAAGTAGAAAGACAAATAATGGATAAAAATAAGATTTCATCTTTGATCGTCTGAATGAATATTATTACATAGCTGTGAATGAAATGTACTTGTTTGCCTTTTTTTTATTTTGGCATTTTGTAATATGTATATTCTGCCATTCGATTTGTAATGTTAACAGTGTATATTTGAAAAGAAACCTTACATTCCCATACCCATTAATGAATTGTGTCAAAAGTCTTATGCAACCTGTTTTGTTTTCTAATGAATTTTCTGCCAGAACCAATAAAGGTCCTTCAACCATTTAAAATTTTAAGATTGGCAGTTCAAATTCTGGGTAGTTTATATTTTATTAACAAAAACAAAGGAAGTTTTTTGCCTTTCTGATAGCAATTTAATTTAGATTGAACAAGATAGAATCGTCTCTCTGAGAAGCAGAAGGCCCAGGCATTTAGCTCTAGTTGTTTTTGGCATTCCGCCTGGAGAGGAAAGAATTTTCCTGATGTCATAAAATACCAGAACAAGTTTTTAGCTTAATTGTAAACAGTAATTGTGTGCCAAGAAAATGAGATCTCAGAAATACAATTTTTGACCTAAAATGGCCACCTAGTTAGAACAATTATTGATTTACTTTTAGGTAACATTATTTCTTTGGAAATTTTACTATCTAGGTATAGAGGAAAGCATGACAACTTCCCTTTCCTTGATCCCTGCCATACTTTTGTTTCTTTCAGTGTGAGATCAGAAACTAATTGAATACAGTAAATGGGGGTTATTAAGATTATCCTTTTATCATTCTGTATTTTAAATTAAGTTTGTCCATCATTTCCATATAAATGTAGCTATAAAGTAAGACTATTTTAAATTGCTAATTAACAGCAACAACAAAAACACTTTAATTCCTGCAGATGCTGGGATTTTCCACGTTTTGAATCAGGACTTAGTTACTTCATTATTAATTTTTTCTCCCAAAATAATCTCCTTTAAATTATTGTAGTTATGAAAACTTTTTTATTTCTTTGCCTCCTTTATCGCATTTAACATAAAGTTTTCCTAATCAGAAATATACCCTAAAATACAGTGAAGCAGTAATTACTCATTTTGAGTTAAAAAACTAAATTTATATAAGCAGGGTGATTGTGTAAAGGTTTTTTTTTTTTTTTTTTCATCCTTTCTTTTGTTTTGTTTTTCTTTTTGATCTGAGTTGCCAAAATTGCAATTTCTGCTCTTGGTTTTGGTGTGATGAGGACCTGCAGTGTCAGGTTCTTACAAAGTCAATATTGAAAAAGGCAAGTAATGGTCTGTTCAATTCTGGTTGTTTCTTATGGCCATTCTAATCAAATTATTATGATTTGATTCATCTCAAGCACCAAGCAGGATTCTGAGATACTACAGGCAGTACACTCTTTCTAAAGAAGTTATTTGTAATTTTGTAAAGAAATACACAAACATTCCCCTGAAAAAGCACATAGCCACTGCTTAAACCACATCTCACTGCTAGCTCAAGTTTGTTTGTAACTAAGCCATGAGATTCAGTGTTTTCTAAGGATATTTATCTTCCGAATTTTCAAGTCATCAAATGATACATTTTTCTTGGCTTAACATTACCTCTTAATAGTGTTTTTCTTGAGTGCTGTTTCTCTAGTTTGATTTTTACTGATCATTATCAGTGAATGAATTTTTTAAAAATGAAAGCAGTATCATCTGCGTACCCTGAATCCTCTTTTTGTTCTTGATTCAGATAATTGATATAAGCAATAGAGGTAAAAGGGAAGAATACGTGTTTTAAAGCATGGAAATGTATTCAGAAATATCATTCTCTAGTTAGGAGTTACTTGAAAATATAGTTAAATGAAAATTATTTGATATTTTTTTAGAAATTATTCTTCCTTTACAGAAAAGCATTATGTTTATTTGCTCTGTATTCAGAATAGCTCATTTATACTTTGGAAAAATCCCTTTTAGGTATTACCGTTTAAATGTGGGAAAACATTTTTTCTCTTTGCCTTTCATTGGTCAGTTTGTGCCTGCAGGTCTGGTTCCGTCACCCAACATGTTTCTCCAGTAGTAACAAAACACTGACTTTTAGGACTGTGGAGCTATTAGTAATTTATGTAATATACTCCTACCCCCCCCCCCCCAATTATTACACTCTCTTTCAAGGCCTGGGACAGTGAGAACAGGAACCATGAACTGAAGAAGTGTATGAGTTGAACAAGCTAAATTTATATAGTTAGGAAGTAAGAGAACCAGTGATCCACTTTATTCATGTTTTGAAAATCTCTAATATCCACAATTTTAAAGGCTGGGTTTAAAAATTTTTGGATAAAAATAGAGATGTTTTAAATTTACCATATGACCCAGCAGTTCCACTCATAGGAAACTATAAAAGAGAAATGAAAACATAGGTCCACAAAAAGACATGTAATGTCTTTGTGAATGTTCATAGCAGCATTATTTGTAATGGCCCCAAACTGGGAACAATTTAAAAGTACTATCATCATATGAATGGATAAACAAAATGTGGCATATATGTACACACACACACATACACACACACACACACGCGCACACACACACGTACATGCTGGAATACTACTTAGCAATTAAAAGGATTGATTTAATAAAACATGCTACAACATGGATGAACCTCAAAAACTATGCTAAATAAAAGTAGTCAGATGTCAAAGGCTATATATATTATTTGATTCCATTTATATGAAATTCATGGAAAAAGCACATTTATAGAGAAAGAAAGCAGATCAGTGGGTTGCCTAGAGCTAGAAGTGGGAGCAGGGGTTAGCTACATTTAGAAACTAAGAGAACTCGTTGGGTTGATGGGAATGATCGATAACTGGATTGTGATGATGGCTGCACAACTCTACAACTTTACTAAAATCTCTGAATTATATATTTGCAATGGGTTAATTTGATAGTATGTAATAAACAAAGCTATTTTTAAAAAGAGAGAAATGTTCTCCATAGTTGAATTTGAAAACAAAACAAAACAAAACAAAACACAACTACATAAATTGAAAATTGGATTTTGAACCTATCTTTCCCAGAAGGTTTTAGGCTTAATTCAGTGGATGTCAATGGAAGTTTGTATTAAAAGACTGAAAAAAAAAAAAAAACTTTTAGTAATGCACCTTTACAGTATCCTAGTTCTCTAACGTTTCTTTTCCTCTATGCCTTTTGGTTTATAGTTTACTCAATAACTTTCTTTAAATACTGAAAAGTAGTATTTTTATGATCAGACTTGTGTGTAGTATATTAATCTATACCAGCTTGCTTCTTCAGTTGTTAAGTTTACATATTTAATCAACTGGATCTCTTTTTATTTACTATGTATTTTAAAAAATAAGTTGGATCTTTGTGAGTCAAAGCTGCTTAAAGGATCTCAGGCTAGTAATTGTATAAGCCTTGCTATAAATCTAGATTTTTACCTATCAGATCTTCTTAACCTAAGAGTTATTAAGGTCCTATAATTTTCTTTTAAATCCTAATTCTCTTCCAATGCTGCTTCTTTTGACACACTCAACTAACTAGTGGAAATCATGGTTATAGGTAGTATACCGAACATATATTTGTTTTTGGATTGCAAATTGGTTGGTTGGTTGGTTTTTAAATAATAGCAGTCTTGCTACAGTGTAGGCTAATGTTGATTCTAGAGCATATTCCTTGATCACACAAAGTGGTGATGGTGTCTAGAAAACCTTTTGGAGAGCAGAGGGAATCTAATTGAATATTAAAGTTTTCCATAAGCAGTCAAAATATATGTAATAAAAAGTTGACTGTATAATTGATAACATGCCTGTTAACAATTCAGATGCTAGGCAAAGCAGTACTTGCATAATAATTCATGTTATATTGTTGTGAATTTTGGAAGGATTTTTGCAGTCATTATGTAGTAGCCTTGTCCTTTATCTGAGCTATGTACTTGACTGTTTAGTGTCAAGGAAAACCTCAAAGTTTCATTGGAGCCTTTTTGTCAGCTTTGAGAAATGTCACTTCAGACTGTGTGAATCTTCTCAGGGACTCTGTAATCCTGATTGAGTTACCATTTTTGGCAGAGGAGGAAAGAGGTTTTAACGAAAAGCCAAACCCATAATGTAATAACTTAAAATGTTATTCCTTCTTTTCATGAATTTATTATGAGTCCAAAACATTTAGATGTTGTCTTGTAGAGAGTTAGACTGGGCAAGCTAATTTACTCAGTTTATGTTATTAACTCTCTGTTAAACGATTATATTTGTGGGATGAAAGATGAAACGATTGAAGTAATTTAAGCATTGGTTTAGTCACATTGGTCATGACCTTGAGTTATATACATAACCTATCATTTATAAAAATCTGTCTCTAGCTTTTTTTTAACACTTGGAGTTATAACTGTACCACTAAAATTTATAAAAAGTTTTGTATGAGCTGCATGTTCATAGTCCTTGTTCTGCTTATACTAGTCATTCTGTTTCTATAAGAGATATCCTAACTGCTATTTGGATATATCATTCAATACATATTTTGACAGTTTTCAGATTATTAGACTTTTCTTGGTCTCTCCAGATTTCTATTCATGGATGAAGGTAAAAATCTAAACATCAGCTGAGACTGTTGGATGAAATAGAATAGATGTATACCTTCTAATGGAAGAAGCCAAATAGAATAAAACATGTAAAACTGGGTCTCTTTGACAGCATGCTGAGTATAATTTTTTATTATTAAGTCTCATATGTGTATGTGTGATTATACTTTATATTGCTTTTGCTTTTCTCTCTTCTCTATCCTGATACTCAAAACACCTTTTAAAGTTTAAATAGACTTTAAGAACTAGTTCATTCTCTATTCAATGAGCACAAGCACCTATCATTTTCATCCCTGTGTACACGAGCAATGCAAAAATGAATAAAATGTATTTCCTGCCCTCAAATTACTGTTTGAACATATTAGAATCTCTTAGTTTAATCTCTTGGATTTATTATAGTTTTAAAATTTTTAGATTTTCTTCCTGCTTGTTTCCTTCATCAGGAATACCCATAACGCTCATTAAGAAACTTTGCTACTACTGTAATGATATAAATCCTTGTCAGTATTGATTCTTTAAAAGATCACTATACTAATGTTTTGTGGATTTTAATAGAAACTTTCTTTTTTTTTTTTAAGATTTTATTTATTTATTTGACAGAGATAGAGACAGCCAGCGAGAGAGGGAACACAAGCAGGGGGAGTGGGAGAGGAAGAAGCAGGCTCATAGCAGAGGAGCCTGATGTGGGGCTTGATCCCATAACGCCGGGATCACTCCTTGAGCCGAAGGCAGATGCTTAACCGCTGTGCCACCCAGGCGCCCCCTAATAGAAACTTTCTTTGGTATATAACAGAAAATGCTAATTCAAATATGTGATTGCTTGTGAGCTACATATTACTTAGTTGAACCTTAAAGAACAAGGTCAAGATGTCACTATCTTGTTGTCTGAAGTGAGTTGTCCACAATAGACAGAAATAACCAGTCCAAAGGACTTTATATGTCAGGGGGGTTTACAGCACTTGATTTTAGTCTTCTTTCTACATGCTATTGAAATTAATGCTATCATGTAGTATGCCTAGATAAACAATTTTGTTAGCTAGAATAGGGATAATAATTTTGGAGTCTAAAAAAACATTTTTCATAGGGTGTCCTATTATTAGAATTTTTCCCCTTTCTGCCACAGAAAGAGTTCTATTTAATTAATTCTTAAACAGTAAGAGACCTGAAATAAAGCTAGTTAGTATGAATATAATATTTTATATTATTGATTATGCTCACTGATTATAACGGCACTTAAAGATTTAGGTTATGCATTTTGCATTGATTAGCAAAGACCTATTTCAGTTGACATCTTTTGAAAACTTACATTTATATACTTCAGATTGTCCAACCAGTAGTTTATGAGATAAGAGGTTCCTGGTTTTATTTTCTTATTTACCAGTGGAGCAAAAATTCAGGAATAAATGGTCACTAAAGATGGGGTTTGGAGGAAGAATTTGAAAGCTAAAAATTTGACTTAGGATGGAATGGTCAAAAGTTAGGTAGCTGTTCTGCATTTAGTTATAATGGCATTTTATTAATTAATATTAATATTAATAGATTGTAACCTTAAGTCAGCCAGAGTTTATTAGTAATACAGTTTTTGCAAGTTTAACTTTCAAGAGTTGCAAGTTTTCTTTTTTTTTTTTTTAAGATTTTATTTATTTATTTGACAGAGATAGAGACAGCCAGCGAGAGAGGAAACACAAGCAGGAAGAATCAGGCTCATAGCGGAGGAGCCTGATGTGGGGCTCGATCCCATAACGCCGGGATCACGCCGAGCCGAAGGCAGATGCTTAACTGCTGTGCCACACAGGCGCCCCTGCAAGCTTTTTTCTAATCGTGTCTATCTGTTCATATAGGGTTGAAAGGAGGAGCAGGAGGCACTGATGGACAAGGAGGTACCTTCCGGTACACCTTTCATGGCGATCCTCATGCCACATTTGCAGCATTTTTTGGAGGTTCCAACCCCTTTGAAATTTTCTTTGGAAGACGGATGGCTGGTGGTAGAGATTCTGATGAAATGGAAGTAGATGGAGATCCTTTTAGTGCCTTTGGATTCAGCATGAATGGATATCCAAGAGACAGAAATTCTGTGGGACCATCCCGCATCAAACAAGATCCTCCAGTTATTCATGAACTTAGAGTATCACTTGAAGAAATATATACCGGCTGTACCAAACGGATGAAGATTTCTCGAAAAAGGTTAAATCCTGATGGAAGGAGTTACAGATCTGAGGACAAAATTCTCACCATCGAGATTAAAAAAGGGTGGAAAGAAGGCACCAAAATTACTTTTCCAAGGGAAGGGGATGAAACACCAACTAGTATCCCTGCAGACATTGTTTTTATCATTAAAGATAAAGATCACCCAAAATTTAAAAGGGATGGATCAAATATAATTTACACTGCTAAAATTAGTTTACGAGAGGTAAGTTAATAGGACCTGGGATTCTGAAACAGAATTATGCATCTAATCTTAGGGAATTTATGTAAGTAATAGCTAATATTAAATGCTTAGTACATGTTATTTTTTAAATTCTCATAAGAACCCAGAGGTAGTACTACTATTATACCTCTTTTATGGATAAGATTATATTTTCTAAGTTTAGTTACTTGTACTAACAATTTAAATGCCAACTTTAAGCACTAACCAGATTGTGTACTATGAAGCCTAATACTGGCTTAACTCCACTCAGTTTTTACAGGTATGGTTTATGAGATATGCATTGTAATTGAAGTCCATATATAAGATTTTTTTCTAAAATTGTTAATTTGGAGTAATAATTATATAACAGAAATATTAATTTAAAATAATTTATAAGTGTACTGCTTTAATATGAATCCTTATTTGTTCTATTTTTAGACACTATTTTTCAAATTGGATTATAATCCTGCAAATATGGCCATGTCGGTTCCCTGCTTAAAATTCTTAAATGATCCCACATAGAATCTACCATAAAGTCCAGAATTTTTAGCTGAAAATGAAAGGTCATTTTAAATCTGATTTGTACCCATAAAGGTTTATGCATTTCCCTAGGTTTGCTCTATTATTATCTTACATACATTAATGTCATTGTCTGAGTTCTAATCTATGGAACACCGTTGTTCCTCATTCTGCCTCAAAACCTGCTACTGATCCAATGTTTAGCTCAAGCATTCTGTACTCTCAGAAGCTAAGGGGGGGCGGGGTAAGCTGGGTGCCCTTTGTCTCACAAAAGACCTCTGCACCTCTGTGCTAACATTATACTGTATTATTATTACCGGTTTGCTTCTGAGTTGCTTGTGCATTCCCTGAGGTGGGGTCTGCGTTCATGGTTCCTAAGCTCAACATCTAGCAGGAATGTGTGGCATATAGGAGACACTCAGTAAACATTTGTTGACTAAACCAATAAATGTATTTCTTATCCTAATATTTTTCCTTCCAAAGAAGTAGGGAGTTGCTCTTATTCTATTCCTCTCACTGCTAAATTTCTCCCTCTTTCCTTGTCTAGTTCCATCTCTGCATCTTAAATGTTGTAATGGCAACCCCAAACATTCCATTTCAAGGCAATGTAGAAGACATCCTTTACTTCTCTTTCCTTCTTTCCTTCCCCTTCTCCTTTCCTTCTTTTGTAGTATATCTGATCACGCATGTCCTAAAGGGATTTTTTAATAGGGAAAAAGTCTTGTAATTATTGATATTCTTTTGGAGGTTAAAATTTTACCTTAGTGATTTCATCCTTCACACCCAGTTTTTGTTATTATTGTTGTTGAGCTTTTGAGGTTCTGAAGTTTGTTAATTTTATTTGGTCTATTTCAGGCATTGTGTGGCTGCTCAGTTAATGTGCCAACAATGGATGGAAGAACCATACCCATGTCAATAAATGATATTGTGAAGCCTGGAATGAGGAGAAGAATTATTGGATATGGGCTGCCATTTCCAAAAAATCCTGACCAGCGTGGTGACCTTCTAATAGAATTTGATGTGTCCTTCCCAGATACTATATCCTCATCATCCAAAGAAGTACTTAGGAAACATCTTCCTGCCTCATAGAATGAAAAACTTTGTTACCCATATTTTGATAAGGCACTGAAAATATAAAAGGACTGGCAGTTTACTGATGTAGATGTGAATTCTGTATAAAGATGTGTAAATTATTTTTAGGATTCATTAAATTGCATGAATAGAGACGGGTCAAATAAATAGGCGAAAGGGATTTTTACAGTTAGAGATGAAGAAACAACCGTTCACTGTATTTTATTTCATTTCTCCCAAATCAGAAGTTTTTAGTATTTTGCTTACATGTAAAATTTTTTGTGTATGGAGTTAGTGGATATATTTCTAATAAAGTACTAGACTATCCAAGTACTTTATTTCTTTTATCTTTACATTGTCAGTATGATAGTTTCTCATTTATAATGGAAATTTAAGTTCTTAACTCACCTACACATGTGATATGTATTTCTAGGAAATAAAAACCCAAGTCATTTGGAAATGTGGTTAACTAGATTTAAATCTCCAACTGAAATGCTGCTACAGGGCTGGGACCCGTAAAAGAATATCCTAATGCATATATGTTTTACCATTTTGAGTTTTAAAGTATGCTGTAGCATTTCTTAATAACACGGTTGTAATGTTCTTAAGGCACACCTTTTCATCATAAAAAGGAAATTAATGGCAATTTATCTCCTGTGGAAATCCCAATTGCCTGAATTACTGATATTTTAGAAATAGGCTGTTTTTAAAATGCCATATGTAATTTTATGCAAGTTGACTATATATCTTGGACTTAATAAATTATAGGCACACTTTATTGTCCACTAGTTTAAAATAATTTGTTTAATAATAAATGTGTTTTTAGAGGAAATATTGTTACTTGGAATTAATTTTCCATTACACAGTCTTCTATAACTTACTCATCATATGCTATATGTATCTTATGCAATTTCCCTAAAAAGAATAAACTACCACTATGGTGTTAAACCAAAATATGGGGAAAATAAACACTAACTGCTGCTTATGAATGACACTGCTACTACTTGTTATGCATATAAATATTTTACTTTTTCATATGTATAGATTGCATTTCTTAGGTGTTTTAATTTTTTAAATATATTTACGTTTAAAAAATTGTTTTTTTTGTTTTTTTTTTTTAATCATAGTAAGAGTGATGTCTCGACACAAAGTTTTTGGTTCAAAAGTAACTTTCAGGATGATTGATACATGTACAAGGTGTACTGGGTCCTATCACCCTTTGGCAGAGTACGAGGATTCTTTTATTAGAGATTCAGTAAATAGGTTGTAATCACCACATACTTTACAGCCTTATGCATTGTAATTGACATGCCATAAAGCTTACCTTTTTAAAAGTATATAGTTCAGTGGTTGGTATATTCACAGAGTTGTGTAACCACTAAGTTCAGAACATTTTCATCACCTGAAAAAGATAACTCCATATCTATTAGCACTCACTTCCTATTCTTCAGCACCTGGTGAATACAAATCTACTTTCTGTTTCTACAGATTTGTCTATTCTAGGCATCTAGTACAAATGGGATCAAAGGGTAGGTGGCTTTTTTTCACTTAGCTTCTTTCACTTAACATGATGTTTTCAAGGTACATCCATGTTGCATCATGTATCAGTACTTTGTCCTTTTTTATGGCCAAATAATGTTCCATTCTACAGAGATACCACATTCTGTTTATCCATTTATTAGCTGATGGGCATTTAGGTTATTGCCTCTTTCTGGCTGTTGTGAATAATGCTGCTATGAACATTTTTGTACAAGTTTTTGTGCACATAACTTTTCAGTTTTCTTGGGTATATATCTAAGAATAGAATTGATGGGAACAATCATATGCTTTAGTTGCAAATGGAACCTAGCTGGCTCAGTCGGTAGAGCATGCAACTCTTGATCTTGGGGTTTTGAGTTTGAGCCCCATCCTGGGTGTAGAGATTACTTGAAAATAAATCTTAAAAAAGAAAGGAAAGGAAAGGAAAGGAAAGGAAAGGAAAGGAAAGGAAAGGAAAGGAAAGGAGGAAGGAAGGAAGGAAGGAAGGAAGGAAGAAAGAAAGAAAGAAAGAAAAAAAAAAAAAAGAAAAGAAAGAAAATGGTTGAAAATGCCAGAGAATTCAGCTAATTAGAAGCATAAACTACAAAAATTTCCTCACAGGTCTAAAGAGATAGAGCTGAAAAGCATCAGTCAAGAGTGGTGGATGTGATTTCTGTATTAAACCCACTGTCATTTATTGCAATTTTTTTGATCAAACATTTTCTCCCAAGTTAAATTAAGGTTTTATAGATTAGGTGGATGGATAATCTTTGGACTAAGAAGTATTTTTTTAAAGTACAGAATTATTCTTCTAGTAGTAAAAAAAATTGATTTTCATTGCTATATAGGCACAGTATGCCAGTATCTTTCTTGCCTTAAAGGATACTGATAATGCCTTAGCATGTAGTTGGTGCCCAATTTTTATATGTTGAGTGTTAAATTAATGTAAAAGAGTTTAAAGTTTTCTTATGTAAATTGTGAAAGTACTTTTGATTTTATTTACTTATTTATTCAGTACTTTTGATTTTAAAATGTTCTCTTTAAATTCAGCCACATACTTGGATACCTGAAATAGTTTTGCAATACTAGAGATGCCAGTAAGCTAATTGATAGAGATGTTTATCTTTCCTACAAGAAAAACCAGATTGCTTATGCTTTATAATTAGGATGTTTTTAGGCAAGGCGTGCACTGTTCTGTTCTCACTGACCTACCAGTCTCAATTGTGTTATATAAAGCCACTTCACACGTTTAGTTCATTTACTTTGCTGCCTCTGAAAACATCTGCGTTTGTGACCCTTTATATTTTAGCTCATCACCCCCTGCCTATTATTAGCCTTTCTTGGGGGCAAGCAATTGAAAATACTTTTGCTTGTTTATTTTTAAGAAAAAACCTATAATTTGACTAGTTATGATGGATAAAATGAAATTAATATATGTGATTGGACTCGGTACATGGCTTAGAAGTAATTACTGTATCCTCATATTTCAAGGACTATTAACCTCACAGAGTTAAGGTTAAACATTACCCATAATCTAATAACACAGTGTTTATCCAGCAATCTGTAATGTAGTGTACTGCCTATATACCTGGCTTTTATATATATACGTGTGTGTGTGTGTGTGTGTGTGTGTGTGTGTGTGTGTATTTCCCACTTTATGGAGAATTATAAAAAGAAAAGTGATTTGTTACTTTTAAATTATAGCTTAATCAATATTTATTTGAATAAACAAGTTCTATAGGTTGAATATTTTAACCTTTTTATCATTTCTTTTTTTTTCTGTGATATTTTTAATTCATAAAATTCATAAAAGTTTTGGAGCTGGGAGAATTTTAGAGATCACGTTTTCTAGATGAAGTAAACCCAGAGATCCTAAGTGACTTGCCTGTAGCTAAAAAGCAAGCTTGTAAGGGAATTCCTGAGATACCTTGTTTCTTATTCTCAGTAACAGTTCCTACCAATATGTTACGATGACTCCTGTTGTTAAATTTCCAAGACTAGGTCAAATTCTGTTAAAGTACATTTACCTACTTTGTGTAGTCTGTGTAATTCAGCACATCTGAAATATTTTGAGTCATTTATGAGCATGTAGAATATGAACCTATCATTTCACGGTGTTAACTAGAAACCTTGAAAGATTAATTATGAAAACTGCTATTTTTTTTAAGAAGGGAATTAAGAGCTCAGAATTGAAATGTATCCATCATTAACTTAAAAAATGTATGCCAATGTTATTCTCAAAATACTTCAAGTTCACATCTGAGCTTTTAGATAAATAATATAAATTGAATTAATATTTTTCCAAGTAAAAAAGTTACTGAAAATTTGTGATATTATATTATTGTAAAGACAGAGAGAGAGAGAGGGGAGGTGTTGAGGGGAGGAAGAGGAAGGGAGGAAGAAAAAAAAACCCTGCAGATTTTATTGAGAAAAATTTGTAATGAGTACAATGCATATAGATGCTCTACAATCATTTGCAAATACAGTAATCTCTCCCGAACTAAAAATTGATAGGTACACTTCTCTGTAGCTTTTAGAAATTTGGTTTGAATGAATGCAGTTCCTGAGTCATTCTTACACAGAAAATTGTTTTCAATTTTTTTTTTCTTATTTTAAGTAAACTCCATGCCACACATCAGACTCTAACTCATGACCCCAAGATCAAGAGTCACATGCTCTACTGACTAAGCAAGCCAGGCTCCTTTCTTATAGAGATAATTTTAAAAAGAGGAAACTGGAGATTGGATAAAGAAAAGGAGAGTAAAGTAAATGGCAGAGGAAAGTAAGAAGTTCTGGATACAGCCTTAGACATGAGAAATAAAACCAGCAAAGAACTCCATTCCTCTTACTGTTAAAGGGATGGCACTGAGATGAATATGAAAAATCTGGACAGAAAGCAGTGTTAAGTTATAA
The DNA here is from genome assembly GCF_023065955.2 of Ursus arctos. NCBI lineage: Eukaryota > Metazoa > Chordata > Mammalia > Carnivora > Ursidae > Ursus > Ursus arctos. The sequence continues at coordinate 41,966,346 of NW_026622786.1, read as the reverse complement.
TAGGTTCTGTACTAGAGAAGAGCTTGAGAAATATTTACATTTTTTAATAAGTTAAAAGTTACATATTTTATTTTTTTTTATTAAGAGTTTTTTTTAAAGATTATTTATTTGAGAGAGAGAGAGAGTGAGCATAAGCAGTGGGGAGGGGCAGAGAGACAGAGAGAAGCAGACTCCCCGCTGAGCATAGAGCCCAATTTGGGGCTTGATCCAAGGACCCTGAGATCATGACCTGAGCCAAAGGCAGATACTTAACTGCACTGATCCACCCAGGCACCCCTAAAAGTTACACAATATTTTAAATCAATTATATATTTTGCATCTCTAGGACTGGGTATGGAGGGGTTCGAGAGACAGCATTAACTGAGAATCATAAGATCTGAAAAGTATTAAACATTTAGAATGAGGTTAGGCTTCTTTTCTTAATTGTCTTCTTAATGTGCCTAGCAGGTCCAATAGAACAAAAACAAATTTGAAGTGGGAATGGGAGATCCTGAAAGGTTTCTAGTGAGTGACATATGATAAACCATATATTTATTATTAATTAAATAATAGACTATTAATAAAAAATAGACTATTCTGTTTTTATTTATTTTATTCATTTTTTAAAAGATTTTATTAGAGAGAGAGAGGGAGAGCATAACTGGTGGGGAGGGGCAGAGAGAAAGGGAGAGGGAGAAGCAGACTCCCCACTGAGCATAGAGCCCAATTTGGGGCTTGATCCCAGGCCCCCAAGATCATGACTTGAGCCAAAGTCAGATGCTCATCCGACTGAGCTACCCAGGTGCCCCTCTCCTTATTTAATACAATCTTAATTTTAGAGAACCTAAAAACTAACTTCTTAGGGTTGTGCCTAAAACTTTTTTTTTTCCCACAGCAACTTAAATTCCTCAGCTAATCCTTTCTCTTCTTCAATGGTTTCAGAAACAACCCTCTCAGATGGGGAAATTATATTGTACTGTGGTTTTTATAAATTACACTCCCTTACTTATTAAAGCAATCATGAAAATGGGCACAGCCAACTTCAGAGGATTAATTACACAATAGGAATAGTTTTAGGGGCACCTGGGTGGCTCAGTTGTTAAGTGGCTCTTGATCTCAGCTCAGGTCTTGATCTCAAGGTTGTGAGTTTGAGCCCCGTGTTGAGGCTACTTAAAAAAAAAAGGAATTGTTATACATTTTATGCCCTTTTCCCAGAGTATTTGATGCATAAATTTTGGAGGAGATTGTTAGAAGTTAAAATTGGAACCCTGAACTGATAATGGGGCCTTAGTATTATTTAAAAATTAATTGCTGGGTTAGTTATATAGGTTTATTCTCATGAAGTTTAAAAAGGGTATACACGATGACCAAGTGGGATTTATTCTAAGTGTGCAGGGCTGGTTTACTATTTATAATTTCTCTAATACATCCTTGTTTTCACCTCCTTTGTACTGTTGTTGGCAAATAATAGTATGTTATAGTCACAAGAACACATTACATATACCTTGTTTCATACAATTGCTTTTTAAATCAGTTAAGAAGAAATATACATTTATACTGTCTTTTATAATTACATAATTACCTTTGCCAATGCTCTTTGTTTGCTCATGTGGATTTGAATTTACTGACCTGGGCTCCTTGCTTTCAGCCTGAAGAATTTTTGACAGTATTTATTGTAAGGTGGGTCTGCTATCAACAAATTCATTTGATTTTGTTTATCTGGGTAGATCTTTATTTTGCCTTCATTTTTGAAAGATAGCCTTGCTAGATACAAGATTCTTGGTTGACAGATTTTTTTCTTTGAGCACTTTGAATATGTCATTTCACTGTCTCTGGCCTCATTATTTCTGGTTATAGGTGAACCAATCTTATTGGGGTTCCTTTGTAAATAATGAGTCATTAGTCTCTTGCTAATTTTGAGATTATCTCCTTGTCTTTGGCTTTTAGCATTTTTATTCTGATGTCTGTGGATCTCCGTGCTTATCCTATATTGAGTTTGTTTATATTTATATTAATGTTTTTCAATAAATTTGGGACATTTCCAGCCATTATTTATTCAAATATTTTTTTCTGCTCCTTTCTTTCTCTCTTCTCCTTCTGGTTTTGCATATATTGGTATCCTTAATGGTGTTTCACCATTCTCTGCGGCTCTGTTCATTTTTCTTCATTCTTTTTCTCTCAATTCTTTGGATTGCATAATCTCATCAATATATCTTCAAGTTTGCTAATTATTTTTTCTGCCAGTTCAAATCTACTGTTGAGCCCCTCTAGTAAATTTATCATTTCATTTATTGTCCTTTCAGCTCTAGGATTTCCATTTGGTTCTTTTCTATGATTTCTCTTTATTGATACTCTTCATTTGATGAGACATTGTCATCATATTTCCCTTACTTAGTTAATCATGGTTTCCTTTTTTTTTGTTCTTTGAACATATTTACAATGACTTCTTCTAAGTTTTGTCTTTTTAATCCAACACCTGGTTTCTTCAGAAGCAGTTCTTTTGCATTCTTTTTTCCCCTGAGGTATGAGTCATACTTTCCATTTCTTTGCATGTCTTGTGATTTTGTTGTTGCTGTTGTTGGATATTAGGCATTTTAGATAATACAGCAACTCTGGGTACTAGTTCCCAACCTCCTCTAGGACTTGTTATTTACTTGTTTGGTGACTGGCTAAGTTATTTTAGTCAAGTCTATTTCCCCCATAAAGCGAAGCCTCTGATGTTGCTCTTCAGAGAATGCAGGCTTGGGTATGTCCATAGTCACCCTGGGATAATAGTGTTTTTGGCAAGGTTCTCTCTTTTTCCCTGACCACACCCACCTGTTAAACTATACTAATTGCTGACTGATATTCTATTGTTTTCAACAACGCCTTTGGGTCATAAATTGCTCAGCAAACTGATTAAATCAAAGTAGGATTCCTTTGAAGGGATAGTTCTGAAATTTTGTTTCAGATGTGTTCTGATCCCTTGGAAGGCACCTCCTCTTTGTCTTTTTCCTCTTGTCTCTCTGGCAAACCTGTGCTGGCCGGTAGGGAAGGGGTAAGAACAATGATAATTTTTTGGGGGGGTGACAACCCTGCTTTAGAAGCTGAATATGGGGATGGGGGTCAATTTGGGAGTAGCCCCACGATTCTTTAGCTTGTCTCTCCCAGCATGGAAACCCTGCCCCTTGAGCCAGGCTAAGGGCCGCGAGAGCTCCAATATTTTCAGTAGAGCTGCCCCCAAGGTGGATCCTTCTCTCCCAAGAAGGGGGGCATGGTGGTGGAAGAAGGGAGTCCCCCAACTCTCCTTCACATTCACCAGAATTTAGCCTAGCAACAAGTAGCTGGGGCAGGATGAGAAATGATGAGGTCCTGCCCTTCCCAGGAAGATAATCCTTTGAGTGAATTATAATTCTTCAGATTGGAGAAACAGGAATATTCCTAGCTATGGTAGTCTCTAGTGGACTTTCCATCTTACTGAGCTAGAAAGGAGAAGGATAGAGTGGGTCTTGGCCAAACACCACAGATTCTCACTGTTTCTATAAAACTTTAATAGGTTTTATTGAATAAATGTTTCTTCATTTGTTGTATGACTTTAGAACCATTTCCAGAGACCTTAAATAGGTGTTTAAAATTTTTTTTCATTAGTTTCACTAGGCAGTAGTTCTGCATAACTTCTCATGCTGTCTTATAGTTGAGGCTCACACAGTTTAAGCCTTGACATATTAAAAAAAAGATTGTTTCTTGGAAGGGTGATAGGTATGTTGCTTATATTTTTAGTTGTTCATATTTGTGCAATTATCAAAATGCCTAAACTACTAATAATGTGTTTTAACAAATGACTTTGGAGAAAGAAGATCAATGTATCATTTCTTTTTTTATAAGTAATGTTTTTGCTTACTTCTGAAGTATAGGCTGAAATAATTAAAATACATAATAATATAGTACTAGAGGGTGGCCTATTTAAAATATGACCCACTTAAGATGAAAAGCAAAGTGAGGTTGGAAAGAATACTACTAAGCATCAGGTTATACCAATAAATAACATTTGTGACCTTGTCAAGTTGTTTAACCTCACTGCCTTAGCTTTTTCTTATTAGTAAAATTAAATGTTTAATAAGATGATCTCAAGGGGCACGTCTCTGGCTCAGGTGGTAGAGCATGTGACTCTTGATCTCAGGGTCATGAGTTCAAGCCCCATGTTGGGCACGGATCCCGCTTAAAATTAAAAAACAAATAAGTAAAATAATAAGATGCTCTCTAAGTCTTAGGCAACTTGAAAATATTGTGTTCCTAACAAGGACTATTAAAGAATGATGACTTCTAAATTTTATTTTAAAATTGCTTATTTATGGAGGGCACTTCATATAATGAGCACTAATAAAAAATCGCTCATTTACTTATTTTACAGGGAGTCAAATTTTCAAAATTAGGATTACATTTTTTTATTTAATTTTTTTTCACATAATGATGTATCTATCGAAAAGAGACTGGAAGAAAACAAACCAAAACATTTAAAAGTGATGATCTCAGGATGGTAGGATTAAGGGTAACTACTGCTTTCATCTTCATTTTCAAATTTAAAACGTTTTCTCCAAGGAGCACATGCTGTATTTATAGCCATAAAGTTGTTTTACAGTGACCCCTGTTTAAAGTACTGTATTAATTGCAATTTTGATGACTGTTGTTAGATGACACTGACACTAGATAAGGTCTATCCTCCTGTAGATGAAACTGCCTTGATTATACCATAAATTTAATTCACTAGAATCTAGTTTTTTGTTTTTTTTTTTACTCATGGGCCAGAAGTTTATTTGTATCGTTGACAACTTTAGAAGGTCCTGCACGTTTCCTAAAAGAATAAAGTACTGTACTAATCTTAGTACTAGTACTGGTAATAGTGTTAGGGTGGAAAAGAATAATGTATGCCTTTTATAGTTATAACAAAGTCACAGTATATGATACAGGGAATTTAAATTAGGTATTGTTACTGTTTCATCATGCTTTGAAATTTAAACTATTTATAGGATTAATATGGTTTTAAAAAATTGATACAGGGAACAAAATTAGAAAAGCAGTTTGGCCATTTCTCAATTATTCTTCACTTAACCCTATTTTTTTTCTCAAAGTTGTTAGTAGGAATAATAATCATAGAAGTTTAGAAACTTTAAAATATCTATTAATAAGCTTGTTAGAATTCATTTTCAAATATACCTACATTATAACATAGTTCAAAAAGTTAATAAACTACAAAAATTTCATAAACAAGTAAAACTACTCTGTAATTCAAAGGAAATAAAAATTCTCAAATATTAGGCTATTTTCTAGAGGCATGTAATACATAGTATTGTTTTGTTTTTTACTTTTTGCCAGCAAGAATACATTGCTTACATTTGTGCATGAATGTTTATGTATATTAGTTTGAACCATATGAAGTTATATTCAATTTTTTTGATCTATAAAAATAGCAATATGAAATTAGCTGACTTTTGACTTATGAAAATAATTTCATATACATATACAGAGTTTCGTAAAACATCACCTATCATTCCTAGATGGAATGACCCAGATATTTTCTATTTTACTCTAGTTCATTACATTTTTTTCTGATTGTAAAAGAACAATTACCCAACATTTGCAGCAACATGGACAGGACTGGAGCTTATGCTAAGTGAAATAAGTCAAGCAGAGAAAGACAATTATATGGTTTCACTCATTTGTGGAACATAAGGAATAGCGGGGAGATCAGTAGGAGAAGGAAGGGAAGAATGAAAGGGGGTAAACAGAAGGGGGAATTAACCACAAGAGACTATGGACTCCGGGAAACAAACTGAGGGTTTCAGAGGGGAGGGGAGTGGGGAATTGGGTTGGGCCGGTGATGGGTATTAAGGAGGGCACGTATTGCATGGAGCACTGGGTGTTATATGCAAACAATGAATCATGGAACACTACATCAAAAACTAATGATGTACTGTATGGTGACTAATATAACATAATAAAAAATTTTAAAAAAAGAAAAAAAATTTTTTTCTGATTGTATCCCACTGCATTAATTTCATGATTTACATTTGTGAACTAACTTTACAGTCTGAAAAACACTTGTAGGTATTCTGATAAGGATATAAATGTAGTGAGTGCCAAAATTTAAACTTAATTGTCAGATTGTTTAAATTCAATTATTTTATTTTTATGAAATTCACTTTTTAATAATTTTTATTTTTATAAGTTGGCTCCCCACCCAATGGTGGGGCTCAGATTCATGACCCTGAGATCAAGAGTCACATGCTGTACTGACTGAGCCAGCCAGGCACCCCTATTTTTATTAAATCCACTTTTAAACTACTGACTGGAATGTTTTCACTCATTATTTGTTTGCTGAAACAGTAGTAAATATTGTTTTTTCTTGGTCATGGGACAAATTCTAATAAAAGACAACTATTTCAATTAATTAATAGATGGAGTTCATTCCCTTCCCTCCCCCAGAACTTAGGATAATTATATATATAACAATGTAAATTTCTATTAAACTTACCATTATTAAAGGCCCATATCAGCTATGACACATTCGGACTTCCTTTGAATTCTGCTTATACATTACTTTAGCAATACATTTGATTAGTTGGTAACATTTAAAAAAATTAAATCTACAAACCAAAAACCTTATTATAAAAATCTTACCTATAGAGAGATAGGTATTTTAGTAAGAAACAGAAATGTCTTAAATTTCTCATTCAATTTATTTAGAATATTAGTTCAGAACAGATTTGAGTGAGCTCAATTCTGATGTGTTGCTTTACTCTGAAGGGAAGATAAATGAAGCACACTTCTTACTTAAATTTTTTTTTAATTTGCTTTAAATTTTAAAAGTGAATTTAAAATTGGCTTTTAAGAACTTCCATTCTCTTTGCCAGCATCACAACCACCTCAGGACCATATATGAGAAAAGAAAATACCATTCAGAGTGTCTGACTGAATTCTATTTTCACATTTCTTAATTTGATGGTAATCATCAGCAACCACAAAAATAATGTAGGAAAATGTTTCCCAAGTTGTTGTGTTCATTGTTTTCATCTGTAAGCATTAAATGTAATCTTGATGTTTGAGGAGGTTGTACAGGTTTTTACTTGTAGGCTGTTGGAGTTCATAGACCTTTGGGTAAGTGTCCTCTTTATTACTGCTATTTCAGTTCAGGGTGTGCTGCTGGGATATAAATAAATGGGCCACATACCTATATCTCTAAAGCGGCAGCCAAGAAATTATCTAATAACTATTCTTCAGAAACATTAGAAATTATTAGACAAATAATTTGCATTAAGTGGTGTGTGTGTATAAATTCCAAAGTCATGAAAATATATTTTCAGAAAAACTAAGATCATCTTTTCTCCAGAAAAAAACAATCAAGAGTACTTATTAGTTGACTAAGTATATTTGGAAGATTCTACCTTGTTAGGTAAATCATACATAGTGCTGTTAGCCAGGGATCTCCAGAGAAAGAGAATCAATACAATAGGTAGATAGATAGATAGATAGATAGATAGATAGATAGATAGATAGATAGATTAAGCCAAACAACCAGGAAAGCCAGTGACATAATTCAGCCCAAATCCAAAGGCTTAAAAACGTTTGCCTGGTTTGCTTGTATAAGACCTGGAGTCTGAAGGCTCTACAACTAAGAGTTCCGATGTCCCCAGGGCAGGAAAAGATGGACATCTCAGCTTACAGAGAAAGGAATTTGCCCTTCTTTTTCCTTTTGTTCCTTTGTTGCCCTCAAAAGATTGGATGATGCCCACCCACAATGGTGAGGGCAGATCTCTTTATTTAGCTGACTAAATCAAATGCTGATCTCTTCCAGAAACTCCTTCACAGTCACACCCAGAAAAAATGTTTTACTAGCTATGTTGGCATCCCTTAGGCCAGTCAAGCTGCTGACACAAAATTAACTATCGCACATAGGGAGCACTTAAATTATATGTTATTATTGTAAAGAAGAATGCTTCTCATTTCCCACCCAGAACACACAAGGAAATCATAATTGTTTCAATTATTACATATATTACCTCATTTAAAGAAATAATCTATCTGGCTCAATAGTAAATATTAGCTTTTATTAGTCATTGCATCTTATTCATTCAATACTAAACATTTAAGAGCAAACTATATGCCAGGCATTAAATTCATGAAGATTTGAGGGTTTCTACTTCCTAGCCAGGACAGGAAAGCAAGCCAAGAGCTGTCTGATAATCAACCCTAGAGAAAACATAGAGCTAGTTGGAAACAGAAGAAGCTGTGTAGAGATTTAGGCTCTGCTGAACGAACTCATTTGTAAGGCCTAATAGATGGCAGGCTCGTGAGGCAACAGTGAGAGGATTCGTTGGAGGAAAGCGTCTCAGGTCTGCTCTTGCCTTTTTCCAGCACTACCTTGTAATAGACATTACCCGTAGCTTTACACCCAAAATTGAAGGCAACAGCCCAGGTTGCAGACACTGATAACTGCAGAGTGTTACAAGGGCAATGCAAAGCCTTGGTGTCAAGAGGTGTTGATGAAAACAAATGTAGACAGACTGATAGTCCTTAGATGGCCATTGTTCTTTCTCCTTCTCAAAGCCCTTGGGCTGGTAAATTACTTCCCCCAGTGTGCTTCTTACTAAGGATTTAAAGGTAAATTCTGACAAAGGAGTTGCCTAATGGATAAGCAGCACAGCAGAATGATCAATAGTATTTAGGCAGTGCCTGGGGTCCTGCGCCTTTAGGCTCCTCCCAAGTCCATAAACTCATTCAGCTAGGGCCCTAGTTGTAGGCCCTTTGTCAATTTACATTATCGGCTAGAGTAACTCAGGGAATGTGGCCAAAGTAAATAGATACCAGACAATTTTCTTTCCATTAAAACTGGACAATCAAGCAAACTGTCCAAAGTTCTTCACACTGGGGAGATTTCCCTTCACCATGTCTTTCAGGGTCATCCTGAGTAGGTTGTAATGCAGTAGCTTTCCATTTCTGGCTGGTGCCAGCATGCTGTGCAGATCCAGGCCTGTGTGTTTTCCTCCTTTATAACCAGTCTTTACTTGGCCCCAGTCTTGCCATGTCATTTATACGTAATGGAATGCATCATTCTATTAATTCCCTTAATAATGGAGTACGTGTTTCAACTTTATGACTTGGTTGACCAAGTAACACTCATTGCACGAGGAGTAGCTCAGGTTACATAATCACTTGGTGTCCCACAATCAGGTGATGGGTCTCTACCAGCATCTGTCAGTAGGTCAGGAGCTGCTTTTCAAAGAGAAAATGGTTGTCGGCAGCAGAGGGCATGCCTATACTCCAAAATCCTAGGGGTTTGCCTATGATTCTCCTATTGGGATTCATCAGAGGCTCCATCAATCTATATATGCTACAATATTCCATATACCCTCGAGTTGAATTTTGAAAAGGGGGCTATCAGGCTGCCATATTGGGAAAGAGCTTTCTAAGAGTACTATAAGCAAAGGGCAGTAGTACTTAGGAAGCTGCCAATACCCTAACAGGGCTAAAATACAGGTTTTGATTTGGGAGAAGCAGAGGAATAGGTGGGAACTGGCACTAGATGTATGCTATGTTAGGGTAGTTGTATTTTATCCTGTAAGCCAGTGGTTCCCAAATTTAGGGTGAATCAGAGTCACCTGGAGAGCTTGTTAAAACATGGATGGTAGTTTTGGGATGGGACCTAAGAGTGCATTTATAAAAAGTTCCTGGCTGATGCTGATAGTCCTGGTCTGGAGACCACACTTTGAGAACTACTGCTATTAGCAACAGAAAAGAAAAACAAATAGGAAAGTAACACAGTTAGATTTAAGTTTGCTAAGATCATTCACAGGTAGAAGTATGCCAGATGGATAAGGAAGATAGAGCACAGGAGAAATGAGATCAGCTGGAAGACAAAAATGATTGTGTTAAGAGATTATGAGGGCTCGAGTTAAAGTTAGCAATAGAAATGGGAAGGAAAGAGAAAACAATTTCAAAAAATATTTAGCATTTTTTAAAATGCCGATACTGTGCCTAAACATTTTCCCTTGATTTTTTATGGCACTCTGGATTTTTTCAAAGCATTTGAGATCCTGGCAAAGAAGAAAGTGCTATAATGACAAAGGATGGAATAAACTTTCCTTGGAGAAACTATTTAATTCCCAGAAAAGAAATATCTGTTAAAAACTTGAAACATATCAGCAAAACTGAATCATCTTTTATTTTAATAACCACAAAGATGGTAAATTTTTAAATTTTCTATTTAAGTAGGAATAATCATTTTCATGTTTTAAATGATACAGACTGATAAAAAGTTAAAGCAGTCCCATAGTTTTATATTAAATCATAGAATTATATCACTTTTAAAAAAAGAATTATATTACTTTTTTTTTTAAAGATTTTATTTATTTATTTGACAGAGAGAGACAATGAGAGAGGGAACACAAACGGGGGGAGCAGGAGAGGGAGAAGAAGGCTTCCCGCTGAGCAGGGAGCCCAATGCGGGGCTCGATCCCAGGATCCTGGGATTATGACCTGAGCTGAAGGCAGATGCTTAACGGCTGAGCCACCCAGGTGTCCCCAGAATTATATTACCCTTATACTTAAGGGAACCTTAGGTGGTTCCATCCAACTCTCAGTTCTGTTTCAAACAAACAAACAAACAAACAAACAAACAAAAAATAACCAGTGAGGAAACTGGTGTCCAGAGCTGTTAAATGACATGCCCACAAGCTAGTTAGTGGTAGAGCTTAGACTAGGTTTACTCACTGTTGGTCTGGTGTTCTGCATTAACCATATTATTGGTTATTATCAGCTACTCACAAAATAAAATTCAAACTTCTTCCTGGTATTCAAGACCATATATAGTCTGGTATCAACCTGCTTTTTAATTATATATGTTGAAACTCTAACCCTAGGGACGAGTTTGTAAGATATGTCATTCACATCTACTTATGTTTGGCCTCTGTGGGAAGAAAGCCCCCCAATTTTTCTCCTTATATGTTCCTTGTATCATTCTAATTTCATCTTCTGTCAAAATCAAGCTCTACCTCAGATGTGAGACATTCCTGATCTCTCTGATCAGAATCAATCTTTTCCTCATTCTGTTTCTTTCCTTGCAGAGCTTATTATATTCCATCTTATACAATTAACAGTTATGTTAATCTTCCTCACTAGAGTGGGTCTTCTTGGAAATTGACTTTTCTTCCCCAATGTTTAGGAAAGGCCTAATGCAAAACAATTTCTCAATAAATGTTGGAGTGAATTTATGCTGAATAATTTAAATAGTAGACATTTTGTAAAACTTATTTAGTATTTTTATTTAAGATAGATGTCCAAGAAAGCAGATAATGCAAAAGGCTTTTAAACAGAAGAAATTATGTTTATTTATCCTAGAAGCAATTTCGAAGAAGTAGACTATTTTCTAAAAAATCCCAGAGTCCTGGGATCCAGCCCCATATCAGGCTCTCTGCTCAGCGGGAAGCCTGCTTCTCCCTCTCCCTCTGCCCTTCCTCCAGCTTGTGCTCTCTCTCTCGCTCACTCTCTGTCTCTCAAATAAATAAATAAATAATCTTAAAAAAATAAATAAAAAATAAAAAATATTTAAGTAAGCTCTACACTCAATGTGGGGCTTGAACTCACAATCCTGAGATCAAGAGTCACATGCTTTACCAACTGAACCAATCAGACGCTCCAGAAGTAGACTATTTTGAATTAAATATTAAATACAATGTATCATAAAGATTGTTTGATTACTTTCTGCTATAGTTTACAACCTGAAATACTCATTTGCTAAGTAAATGTAGTTCAGGATTTGATTTAATAAATTTTATTATTATCTCCTCAGGATTTGAGGAGATAAAAATGTGATTGGCAAATGTGAAATTTCCTGTTACACTTTCAAATGATTGAACTGCAAGTGTTTTTTAATATTTCTCTTATAACTTATATTCACAATTTAGAGCAACTTTTCTTAATCCAAAATGTTTGGAATAAAATGTTCTGATTATTTCGAATAATTAAAATATACCATGTTCAGATAGCCTATTTTCAAAGTCTGAGTACAATGAAATATGCTGTTTGAAAACTGTTATCAAACACAGAACACATATTTGATTCAGAAGATACTACAGGATCTTACAGTATGTCATTCATTTTCATTATGAATATCTGTTGTGTAATAATAACTAATATTTCTTAATTATTTACTATGTGCTGAATATAATGCCACTTCATCTACAGATGTTATTTCATGTAACCGTCTTATTTACTGTAAGAAATAAATATCTTTAAGCATGAAAAATTAGCCAAGAGAGATGAAAAGATTTGCCCCAAATCATTGTTGACTACTATTATATAATAAATTGCATGATGACTTCAATCAGTTCTCTTAATGTAAAACTCATGCACTTAACTGGTATCCTGAACAGCTTCCCTGATTTATAACAGTTGTGGAAAGTATAGGACATTATACTATCTCTGTAGAACATTCCCTCATGGCTGATTTTGTCCTTTTTAAAAACATATAAACTCTCACCATTTTTATTTGTTTACTTGACTTTTGAAAGGAAAGTGGAAAGCAGGATGCCCACTTAAAAATTCCATTTGGATTTTCGGGTTATATTTATGCCATGCTAATCAACATTCTCTGCATCCTGCTTGGCAGATATAAACTTCAGCCCTGTCTCTATTATAAAATTATCGCAAAACCTGAATTATGTTATCTTACATGACTGAGGTTATAATGATTAGTTAACAGATCAAATTCTTAATTTAAAAAACTTTCTGGGTAAATTCAGTGTTCTAATTTTATTTTATTTTTAATTAATTTATTTATTTTTAAAGATTTTATTTATTCATTTAACAGAGAGAGGGACAGCCAGTGAGAGAGGGAACAGAGCAGGGGGAGTGGGAGAGGAAGAAGCAGGCTCCCAACGGAGGAGCCTGATGTGGGGCTTGATCCCAGGACCCTGGGATCACGCCCTGACCCGAAGGCAGATGCTTAACGACTGAGCCACCCAGGTGCCCCTCAGTGTTCTAATTTTAATGAACAACTGTGGCAAAATATTTGGATAATATTTATTAGTATAATTTTTCCAATGAAATCAATGAACAAAATGAAAAATGCTTGGCCATGTTTGAGAAACTATCACTTCCATGTATAAGTTTAAAAATGGAACAGTTGGAGACAATTATCTCATCACCAGCTAATGACTCTCAGGTGCTGACAATCTTTCACATTTTTCCAGCAGTGAATGGATTGTAGCATTCATATTTTTGAGATGTAATGTAATTACTCCAGAATTTCTACTCCTAGGTGAGATATTTTTCCTTAGAGAAATCATATCTTTTTGTTTTTACTATCTCTTGATCTTAAAACTACCATAATAATTATTTTCAAAAGATTATTTAGGTTACTGCTTTTACTGAAGGTATGTTTTACTCTGTCTACTCTTTTGGGTTCTGTATGAAAGAAATTATTTGCCCAACTCTGAAAGAGTCCTCAAAGGCTTGTGTGTCAACTAATTACTCCTACTATTTTCAGTTTTGTATATAGTTCTTAAATGAGTAAAATACATGACTTTTGTATGTGGCTGCTAAGTTCCATGCAGCTCTTCCATATGTATGTTATTATAGAATTTGTTAAATTAGCTTACCATTCACATCTGTTCTTGCTTTTTTCCACTGTTTTATTTACCATAACCTTGGTGATGCAGAGTAATTTGGACTCCATGCCTGAGGGCTTCTTCCAAGTACCCCTGGACAAGATAATGTATATAAAATACTGTGCTACCAAGTGCACAAACATTCTCATTCATCATTTTACTTGTGTAAGGAAATGTTACTGAAAAATAGTAAAAGTCAATAAATTAAGACCTCCAAAGAATTATGTTTGATCACGTACAGGAAAGACGACCCTACTGAAACAATTTGTAATCGAGTACCCACCTAGAATGGCCTTATCCTTCTCCATGCTCCTTTCTGTTGCCCAGCTCCTCCAAGATGTAATGTCTGCTGTCATCTACTCATATAATATGCTCTGCAGATTACCTGTATGAGAATTATGTGGGGGTAGATATGAGAAAATGTGGATTGCTGGAGCCCATCCCTGATGAATCAGAGTATCTTAGGATGGAGCCTGGACATCTGCATTTTAGATAACTGTCTCCTCCATCACTCATAATTCATACGCACACTAAGTACCCACTGTAGCTAGTCCTACTGATATCCTTGAAGCCCCTTTAAGGGTATTAACGCCCCCCTCTGAATCCCTGAGGCATTTATCTTTCATAAATTCACTTAGAGCACTGTTTTCCTTCTCATAGTTTTGCAGTGACTCTGAGAGATATGAAATAGATGTTATCCTAACTTTATGTCTTATCCTGTGGGTCTCAGGGTATGCTGTTTACTTAAAGTTTTAATTCACATTAACTTATTTAGCCAAGTTGCGAGTTCCAAATTAATGTATGAGAAACAGCAAATAATCACTAGAAAAAATATGACCAATTTAGCTAAACAAAACAAAACAAAAATTACTGGGTATTAAGCCAGACACACAGTAGGTGCTCAGTGAACACTTACTTATTATTGATTACTAACTTTATTCTTCCCACTGTATCACTTTACCTCTTTTTCCTCTTCCCACTTTCTAGTTCTCTATTTCCAATTATTCCTAACAAAATTTACTTGAATTTCAGCTACATAAGAGTTATTTCCTTGCCCACTTGTCATCTTTAGTTGTTCATTGTTGCCACGCAACTATAAAGCATGCTATCTTTAGTTCCAGGGAAAACTGCATATGGCTTAACAAATCCTGTTTATTTTCTCTCAAGTATTTGCTTACTGGACACATATATAACTGGAATGGGGGAGGGGACATTGCTGGGGAGGGGTGGACAGTGTATGGTTCTTCAGCATACCTAATCTTACATGTTGTAATTAGAGGCTATATTTGCTGAGCAAAACAAATTAGCAAACTTATCTCTGATTCATTTGATGACTACATGTTTTCTTATAAACAAGTTAATATTATTGCTTTTGGCAGGCCTTTAAGGTTGTTAATTTAATCTTAGAATTTTTTATGACTCATTCATATTTGATTTTATAGTTGATATTTTTAAGCTGTTAGAAATGCCAAATGCTACTGAATGGAAATACTGTAGATCAATAACCTGGGTTGAACTGTAAGTCTTAATGTAAAGTGCAGACTTTATTTGTTTTTTTTTAAGATTTTTTTATTTATTTACTTGACAGTGAGGGAGAGAACACAAGCGGGGGTGGGGGGGGGGCAGCAGAGGGAGAGGGAGAGGCAGTCTCCCCGCTGAGCAGGGAGCCCAATGTGGGACTCGATCCCAGGACGCTGAGATCATGACCTGAGCTGGAGGCAGATGCTTAACTGACTGAGTCACCCAGGCACCCCATAAAGTGCAGACTTTATACTTTTGATTAATTGAAGTTAATTCACTTATTTTAGGTAGTAAGGTCAATTTATTTTATCAGTCATATTTACTGATATCTGTTATATACCTAACAATATGTGAGAATCCGGAGAGGATACTAAAGAGGAATACAAAACATGGTTTCTACCATCAAGGAACTGTGTGGTATGTAGAGAATTTACCATATGTGAAAAAGTCAGCATCTATGCAAATACAATACTCTTGTAAAGAGCTATTTCTAGAACATTAGATTGTACTTTAGGAATTCAGGAAAGTGAGGGATTAGGTGGGCTGGTGTGCCAGTCTCTCTAGATTGACTTTCATTTTTAAAATTTTTTCCCGGTGGCATCTGTAGCCTGGGACATATCAACAAAGACTTTCTTTCCTCTGGCATCTGATTTAGTGTTGACTCAGAATAGGTGATCTGAGGGAGGGAGGAGAATGAGGTCAGGGTAGGCAAATTTGTGGGGCTTAGGGCAAGAGTACAAATGGAGGCCCAGATACCATATCTTAACCATTGAAAACTAATTGCTTAAAAAACAAATTGTCAAATAATATATGATCTATCCTTCTATTTTTTTTTAAGAAGACTTACTCATTTTAGAGAGAGAGCATGATCAGAAAGGGCAGGGAGAGGGAGAGAGAATCTCAACCAGACTCTACTGAGCGCAGAGCCCTATGTGGGGCTTGATCTCATGACCCTGAGATCACAACGTGTGCTGAAACCAAGAGTCGGATGCTTAACTGACTGCACCACCCAGGCGCCCCTCTATCCTTCTATTTTAACCAATATTTTTTCACAATGATCCAAAAGGTGAAGTACAAATTTAGAGTTCCTCAGTTCATCAGAGTTTGACACTAGAAATTAGGAACATGGGGAGAAACGGGTCTCTCCCTGCAGTCTACCTATTATTTTCTTACCCAGTTTCGCCTCCTCCCACTGACTTTCCTTGGCAAAGAGCTGCTCATTGACTACCCTCAGGCAGGTTGTGCCCACCAGCAGTACTGGCTGCCTGTACCTTAGGAAAGCCTACACAGTTTCTGGAAGGAGACTTGGGGCCACCTTGGCAGAGAAATCCAGGATCCTGGGTATCCAGAGCATGGTCTAGAAGGGACAGCATGACTTGCAGATGGCCACAGCCCCTTGACTCTGTGGACTCCATACCTTGTAGGGTTTTGTGCCTCTGGAGGAGGGCTGGAACAGGGGCTCCTTTTGCTCAGGTCTAAGAATATTGGGTCAGGCTGTTCCTTTCCTCAGCTGCTTTTCTTCTGGTTTGCCTCTGGCTAGAAACTTCCTTCAAACAAAAGTCACAGGTCCTCTCAAGGTGTTTTTGTCTACAGAACTTTTTAATTCCTCACTACTTTGGACTTTGGGATAGAAATGGCCCTGGGATACAATACTATGTGTTATGAGTATATCTTGACCACCACCTGCCCAGTCCCTTTGTCAAACCATCACCAAATATTCTTAATTTGAGTGTACCATCTATTTTCTTCTGGGACTATGGCTAATACAGCTGGTTCCTTAAGCGAGATTGTCCATGAAAGTGAAGTTAATGTAAGCCTCAAGGCAAAGAAAGATAGAATTTAGAAATTAAAGGTAATTGAAAGGCTGTAGAATCCAACCTTTCCACCATAGGCCAATACTTTTGCTCTCTTTGATATTTTATTTGACACTTTTATTTAAAAGCGTTCTTTGAAGTTTTTCTTAATTTCACACCTTCTTGTTTTCCCTCGCACTGCTTGGATATTGAAAATATACCTGCCACATACCCTACCACATACCCTCACTTCTCTTCCTACTTTAATCAAACTTCAGCGAGCTTTTCATTCATACAATATTTTGTGAAGTTATTTGGCGTTCACTTGATAGGAATGCATTATTTATACATTAGGTTTTCTCTACTCTTCTCAGCACAAAACCAAGTAATATTATTTGGTGCTATAGCAATCATAAACACAAAGGCAAATTCAAGCTCTGAGATCCTGTCGCAGTATTCCATTTTCAGGGAGTATGAACCAGAATATGTTTATATTGATTTTTAAAGCTCATATGAACTGGAATATGTTTATACTAATTTTTAAGTCATGGAACATAACATAAAACAAAAATATTAAAACTATCCTAAAGAATTAATAGATCCCCTCCTCCCCTCCCACAGGACATCTGCTAACCTTAATTTGAGAAACATGGATTTTTAGGACTGAATTGATGTGAGAGATGGGGAAAAAGTTTGATATGATAACTCAAAGATGTCTGGTTTGGGTTACTGAGTACATTATCCTATTTCTGAACTCAGGAGTAAAAAAAAAATGCTTTGAGTGAAAAGGATGAGTTTATAAAATCTCATTTTGAGTGTCTTGCAGTACATTTTCTTTGTGGTAGACTGAGCTGCAGATATAAATTTAGAGGTCAACAACATCTGCTGGAACCAAGAGAACAGATGTGGTCATTCAGGGAGAGCATGCAGAGTAAGAGAAGTGGCCAAGAAAAATAATAGCCTTAGAGAAAACAGTTCCTGGAAAGTAGCAGTTAGCTAACAGGGAGAGAGGTAAGTCAAAACAGAGGCATGTTTTAAGAATGAAATGGTCAGTGCAGTCAGATACTCTGAAAGGTCAAGTAGGATAACGACTGAAAAGAGTTAATCATATCTGAGGATTAAGAATAGATCAGAGCACAAGCAATTTCAGTGGAGTGTGGGGGCAAAGTCTGATCACAGTGAGCCTAAGAGCAAAGGGGGAAGTGAGGAAAAGCAGCCTATAATTCAAGATTATTTTTGCTTTGTTGTGCAGATGTAGCTAGAGGCCACTGCAAAGGTAGTACTTGAAAACAGTCGAAAAAGATTTGGGCTTCCGACCCCCCAGTGAGTGGCACCAGATGGGGAGAAAGGCAAGAGCCAACAGGTAGCTTAAAAATAGAGATCCTAACAATCGTTGAATCACTATATTGTACACCTGAAACGTAACACTATACGTTAATTATACTGGAATTAAAAAAAAAGAGATCCTAGAAGAGTGAAAAGATCAGTGCAAGGGTCAAACTGAAAGATTTCTTCGGAGTTGGGAGACGGGAGGTGGGTATCGTTATACAGAGGGGTGGGGAATTGAGGGAGCTCACACACTGAACGGAATGGCTTCGATTTTCTCTGTAGAATAAGGGGCAGGGTCCTCTACAGGGACCAAGAAGGTTGGGGGTGTTGCACATGACTTGGGGAGAGCGCTGAACATTTGGGAGAGACAACTGCCCACAGCGAGTAAAAAGGGTTACTGAGAGGCGCTTAGGGCCGGCTTAGAGCGTCTATGAATTGAAGCGGCACCAAACTCAAAACTTTCCCAGGGTGAGGCGCAGAGAAGGCTGACGAAGGCTGACTTCTACCTAAATCCCTATTCCCGGTGGCCCAATCCTGTGTGAGTGCCTACCTCAGATCAGTGAAAAGCACCAGAAAAGCCACCGCGTTTGTGTTCTAGACGTGTTGTTCTCTAGCTTCAGCATCTCAAGGCTTTTACGGACATCGAGACCTTTTTTTTTTTTTTTTAAAGGCGGGGAGAGAACCCGGGGAGATTAGATGCGGGAATGAGCCCAACTTTTCCTCTCCCCGGAGGGCGGGCAGGTGGCCGCTGCGGTCCAGGTGCCTCTCTTCGCAGCAGAGGAGGGGGGCCCTGACCCGGCGCGGCCAGGCGGAAGCACCTCTGCCATTGGCCCAGCGGCTGCATTTACCTGCGCGCAGCCCCGGGGCAAGAGCGCAAAGTCCGCGACATCCAGCGGGAGAGGAGGCGGTCGGCAGTGCAGGTGGGCCTCCGCCCTCAGCCAGGCAACATGCCCCTGGGCTTGCGGAGAAAGATGAAAGCCAAGTCCAAGGAGGCCGCCCAGCTGGTGAAGGTCGAGCAGCGGGGCGCGGGCGGCGACAGCCTCCCGGACCCCCCGCCTCCCACACGTAAGCCTGTTTTCTACACGCAGCTAGCCCACGGCAGCCCCACGGGCCGAGTGGAGGATTTCACCAGCATCCGGGAGCTCTACGCCAAGATCGCGGGAGTGTTTGAGATCTCGGAGTCTGAGGTAGGGGATAGGTGCTCAGCTCAGCCTGGCGCGCGCGCCCGCCCCTCCTCTCGCGAGCCCGCCCCCCTCGTGCGGCTCCCGCCCCCTCCTCTCGCGCGCCCCCCGCCTAGCCCAAGGGCCGGGCCGGCTTAAATTGGCGGGGGCTGGCAGGGGTCAGTGGCGCTGAGTCCCAGGTCCGAGGCGGCGTCGAGTCTGTTTGCAGCGCCCCGGGCGAAGTGAGGAGGGGAAAGGTAAGTCCGGGTCCCGAAAAAGTCGCGTTCCCGAGGCTCCTGGCTTCTGGGAAACCGGGGGCGACTTTTCTTCCTCATGCAAATGAGTATGCTTTACTTGCCTGGGAGCCTCCCCAGAGTGGAGATCTGACTGGGCAAGTTAACACCCTCCACTTCATCTGGACTTTGCTCTCCTTCCTCTGCTCGGTGGAGAGGGTCACGCTGAGCATCTCCCAGAGTAAGGAAGAGCGAGAAAAGTGCCTGCCAGGTGATAGCAAGCTGGGGTCCACTTAGCCCGTCAGATGTCTCGCGCCAAACACCAGCGTCCCTTTGGTGGTATTCCCAAGAAGATTATACCAAAGGTGCCTAACGGAAGAGAATTATATCTAACGCTATGGGATTTAGTTAACAACTTTCAAAGAGGGAAAATCGGCTCTAAATTTTACATCCTGTCCTTTAAAAGGGGCTGAACTTCGCATTAATTAGATTGCATGCGTGCCTGGAACTGGAGTTTGCTGTGGGCGTGATGTAGAAAGCACTAGTTTATGTGGATGTTTGTGGGACTACTTTATTTATGCTTACACGAGCGAACTGCAGATCTAAGAGAAGTTAGCCCAAGGAAGTATTTTGTCCACATTTCAAGGAAAAGCGTGAGCTGTTGCCCTGGACTCCAGGGAGTGCAGAGAGCTGTCTTTGAATGGCACAGAGCTGCACTTGGATTTTTGTTCTTTAATGTTATAAGGTCTGCTCAAGTAAAATTGAGGTCGCGGCAAAATTCCAAGAGATGGAAAAGAGCTTGAAGTGTAACCTTTTGTTCTTTCAGGGTTCCCAGGCACTGAGGGGCAAATCACAAACCGATTTTGTGAATTATTTATATTGACCTGGAATAGTAACAGTATTTCATGTTCATACAGGACATTTCAATTAAAAAACACTTTCACGGGAATAATGTCCTTTTTTATTAGTATTTTTTTTCCCCCTAGGAGAGGCAGGTGGCATGTAGTTCACTGGGTAGCTAAGGACAGGATTTGGAGACACCTAAGCCTGGATGTGAATCCAGGTTCTACCACTTACTGTCTGTGTGGCTTTGAACAGGTTTAACTTCCCTCAATCTCAGCCATGTATAAAACAGAGGAGAAAGGGGGTGCCCGGCTAACTCAGTTGGTAGAGCCTGTGACTTTTGATCTCTGGGTGGTGAGTTGTAGCCCCACGTTGGGTGTGGAGATTACTTAAAAATACAAATCTTGAAAAACAATCAAAAAATAAAAAGAACGAAACCCAGATATGAACGTCTACCTTGAAGGGTTGTAAAAACTGGAGTTCATATATAAACTCACCAGATTACATGGTACATGGTCCATGCTTAACAAATAGGTATTGGTGATACCAGTTACAAACAGTTAAGCAAGGAGCTGAGGCAAAAAGTGATTGGGCCTTGGCATAAGGTCACATACTTAGCAAGAAAATATCTGGGATGTTATTCAAACTTGGATCTTCTGGTTTCTAAGCTAAGTGAGCTTGTTAGCATACTTAACTGACGACTTTAAATGTCTCTTCTACAACTAGGGACTCCAGATTTAGTTGCTTTGCGTTAATAGCCTTCTCATTCTGAGCTCAAGGTGCATGATTTTTTCAATGCACTTAATTCCTGAAAAAAATATTGATATCACTGCTTCAGAGAGGAAATAGGCTTTGAGGTTCACAAACTTTTCAAAATTATACGTAATTAGTAGCAGAGCCTGGTTTTAAGCCCAGGTGTGTTTGTTTTTTGTTTTCTGAGTTCAAATTCCATGAACTACTTCTTTTTCTTCTTTTTTTTTAAAGATTTTATTTTATTTGACGGACAGCCAGCGAGAGAGGGAACACAAGCAGGGGGAGTGGGAGAGGAAGAAGCAGGCTCCCAGTGGAGGAGCCTGATGTGGGGCTCAATCCCAGAACGCCGGGATCATGCCCTGAGCTGAAGGCAGACACTTGACTGAGCCGCCCAGGCTCCCCGCAAATTCTATGAACTTCTATTCTGTATTGCTTCCCAAGTTTTCCAGGGTGTCTGTGATAGCTTGGCAACCATTGTCAGTGTTTTCAGTTTCCAATGCACTGAATTAGGAGATAAAATTCTGAGATAATATAATCCTGCTATATCAAAGTTCATATATTTTTATAACTTCAAAAAATATATATATGTATACTTATGCATATAACCAACATTAATGCGAGTTTTCCAATTGGATTAAGAATATATCCAGGATAGAGTATTGGTCATCATCGTATAGTATGTCCTAAGTATCTCAATGTTTAATTTTGAAATAAGTAATTTATTAAAATGCACTCTGGTCAGACCCCATTTCTCGTCTCATTCCCCCAGCAAGGGGAGTTGTGGTATAAAGTTTTGAGCTGTCAGTAGGAGCAAAACAAATTTCCTCCCCTTAATAGGTTCAATAAATTGTCAGCTCAGAATTCCTGCCTTTTTCTAGAACAGTGGCTATAAGGTTATGCATGGCTCTGTATGAAGAGTTGAACCTTCTTTACTAAGGGAGGGTGGGGAAAGGGAAGGACTTGGCCTGACCTGATTTCAGGTGTGGCAGATTTACTGGGAGTTCATAATGTGCCCATGACTGTGCTCGGCATGTAAGTGTATAGTGTGGTCTTTCTACCTTCACTATAGCACTGAGGTAGGGGTTCTTTTCATTTTATAAAGCTAAATGAGGCTCTGAGAAGTTAAGCAGAGTCACTGAGCTGGTATGGGGCAGGGCCAGTATTTGAATGCAGGTTTCCTGGTTCCACGTCCATTACATAGCAGCTGTGAGGTTCTTGGTAACTGCATTCAAAATTTCAAATACAAACCCAGGAAAACTTCTTTTTTAAAACAAAGGGTCTTTTCAACTGAAGCCTCAGACCCTCACCACAAAAATATTGCCTCAAAAAAAAAAAAATGCTGTTGTGAAACTAATTTGGATTTCACCTATTTCAAGGTCCCTGAAGGAGGAAGCTAAGGAAACTATGAATCTAAGCAAACTTTGAATCACTTTCAGGGTGCAGCCTGTGATCACTACCTTGAAACAGATGGCCAATTATGCAGAAATCCCTTTGAGCTGATTTTTTTTTTCTAAACAACTAAATGAGCAATTCAGTAAAAAGAAAAAAAAGTAAATCTTGCCTAAAAGAGCAGTTAACTTTTGTAAATGCAGGGACACTTTTACAAAAAGTTTAATATCATCTTTTAAAATATTCAGGTTATACAAAGGAATTGATTTTTTTTTCAAAGATTTTATTTATTCATTCAACAGAGAGACAGCCAGCGAGAGAGGGAACACAAGCAGGGGGAGTGGGAGAGGAAGAAGCAGGCTCCCAGTGGAGGAGCCTGATGTGGGGCTCAATCCCAGAACGCCAGGATCACGCCCTGAGTTGAAGGCAGACGCTTAACGACTGAGCCACCCAGGCGCCCCAAGGAATTGATCTTTAAACTCTTGAGCTTCAGTCGTAACATTTGTTGAAGGGGCATTTTGAATATGTGAGCACTGTGATTGTTTGGCAGGAGTTTGTGCCATGACATGTTTTCTTAGTTTTCTATTATGTGGAAAGACTGTAGAAAACGGTTATTCAAACAGGCTTTTTAGGAAATCAGTTTTGTAGTTAGATACTTCACGTGTCCACGAAATGAAAGCTCAGTTTCTTTAATGATTTCAGAAATTAATGGGATGCCTGGGTATCTCACTTGGTTAAGCATCTGCCTTTGGCTTAGGTCATGATCCAGGGTCCCAGGATAGAGTCCTGCATCAGGCTTCCTGCTGGGCGGGGAGCCTGCTTCTCCCTCTGCCTGTCGCTCCCCCTGCTTGTGTGCGTGTGTGCTCTTTCTCATTTTCTCTGACAAATAAAATCTCAAAAAAATTTTTTTTTCCTTTAACTTGGTTATATTTGTTCATATATATAATACTAAATGAATGGGTCAAGCAAATGTAGCCTCTTCTTTCTCGATACATAAGGCAGTCCAATAAAGCAGTATTCTAGGGAAGATCAGATTTTAATTTGGGAATTGTGGTTTTAATTTCAAGCTTTATATACACCAGTTTATAAATAACAATTATGCTGTGATTTCTCTCAACAAATCTTCCCTTTTCACCCCCCCTTATCTCCTCCTGTTACCCTATTTCTCTTTCCTAGCAAAACTCAAAAGTTGCTGCCTCCAGGGAGACAAATCCTGTATCTCCTCTGTCTAATCAAAACTCTGATAGCTCCCCATCTCACTTAGAGCAAAAGCCGAAATCTTACAGTGGGTACAGGCCCTGTTACCTCTCTAATATCTTTATTCCTTCTTCTCCAGCCAGTCTGGCCTCCTAGCTATTCCTTGAACTTTGGAGCCTTAGGGCTGTTGTCTTTACCAGAACCTTCCTGCAGAATGCTGTTCCTTCTTTGTCTGCTCAAATATCACCTTTCTCAGGCTGGTACTGATTGTCCCATTTAAAATTCCCCTCCTCACTTAATTTTCTTCCATAGCATACTAACATCCTATGTATATTTAACTTATTTTTTTTTCCTCTCCCATGTAGTAGAATATAAGCTCCACAAAGACAAGGATTTTGTCTATTTTGTTTACTGATATAGTCCCAAAGGCCCTAAAACCGTACCTAAAGCATGATTGGAGCTCAAATATTCATTGAATAGAAGAACCTTCACACAGTTAAAATCCTTTAGCTTTAGTATGCAGCTTTCGTACCAGTTACAATAATACCTTAATGTAGATGTTAACTTTTCCTACTGCGGTGCGAAGAGAGACTAGCTTTTGATGGAGGTAGGAATGAGGAGCATCATACATACCTTGAAGGGGGTGGGGAGTAAGAAGGTGCAGTATGGACACTGAATATGAAAAGTATAGAAACTAAGACTTGGGTGCAATTCTTGCATCTTTAAAAATTCCAGAAGTTATGAAGTTGGAGGCTCTGTTTACAAGCAGAATTGCTTCCTAGCTGAATTAGTGTATGGGGAGCTGCCTTGTAAAGCTTCCCAGAAACTGCTTTCTTTTTTTCAAGTTGCTGGCATCAGCAGTGAGCTCTTGTGAAAGTCAATATTCTGTATTTATGTGGCACTTCTGGAGAACATGAACTGCACTGCAGACTTTATCGTTTCCCAGCAGTGCAGATAATTGGCAAGTGGAACTGTGTCTTTCTGCTTCACAAATGGGAAATCCCGGAAGACTAGAGCAAAATGAGGTTCACTGACTTGCATATGGTCCCTCCTAGGAACAACAACAAAAACACACCAAATGAAGGAATTTGGGAATCCAGTGTGACTTTTACCATTGAGCTATGAGGACTGTGAAGCAAGCCCAACAGAACTGAATAGGAAGAGTGTAAGAGTGAGAAGAGCAGCCCCTGCCATCTGGAAGCTGGCATTCTTCTCTTGGGCATAAATGGTTTCACAGAACATCAAAATCCGATAAGATCATTCTGTGACTGATGGTGCAAGTCAAAAGTAAGACTACCCTGGGAGTGCCTGGCTGGCTCAGTCGGAAGAGCATGTGACTCTTGATCTCAGGGTTGTGAGTTTGAGCCCCACATTGGGTATAGAGATTACTTAAATAAAACTTAAAAATCTTAACCACAAAAAAACCCAAACAAAATAAAAAACACCTCTCTGTAATCATGTCTGGACAGAAACCAAAACCTGAACATTGTTCACACCCCAGAAATGACCAGGTGTCTGCCTTGCCCCTCAGACCAGGTGACTGATACAAATGACTGCTGTTCCTTCAGTAATCCTAGCTTTAGCTTTGATAACTTCTCCCACCTTAGAGATAGGTTTACTAAGCTAGTCCTAGAATTGGCCCACTTCCTGATGGTACCCTATTCAGAGCAAACCCATGTTTCCTTGCACATACTCCCGAATCCTTTCCATCATCCTTTTACTCAGGCGGTAAGTGGTGGTTCCCCACGGGATGCTGTCTCCCTTGATGCAAGGAACCACAAACTAGAGGTGAGAAATCCTGGTGTCCTTGGCTGGAGG
Source organism: Ursus arctos (assembly GCF_023065955.2). Classification (NCBI taxonomy): domain Eukaryota; kingdom Metazoa; phylum Chordata; class Mammalia; order Carnivora; family Ursidae; genus Ursus; species Ursus arctos. The sequence continues at coordinate 41,940,688 of NW_026622786.1, read as the reverse complement.
GCATTGACAGTTATTACTGTTGGATTATTACAGTGCTGACTCTAAAGAGGCACCTTGGATATGATTTTCCTGATCCTGCCCATCTTCTATTTTAATATTTTGATGGTCTGGTCATACCTTTTAGAAACCTTTAGGGCTCCCAGTTACTTCTTATTCAGTTATAGAGGCTGGTGCATGACTTCCTTCTGATGAGGGCCCCCTTCCTGGTTCATTGTTGGCACCTTCTTGCTGTGTACCTGCATAGTGGGGAAGGGCTGGTAATCTGTCTGGAACCTCTGATAAGGCACCAATGCCATATACAAGGCCTACCCTCAAGATTTAAGCAACTTTCAGTTGCTTCAGCTAAACAGTGTCTCCTATTCCTCCCTCTTGAGTCCTGTCCTGTGCCTGCTGCTCTAATCTCCTCTCCTAACCACTCCCTCTATATTCCAGAATATTTAACTGTTCATTTCTCTGCATTTTCTCATACTGTTCTCTTTTTTTTTTTTTAAGTAGGCTCCACACCCAGGGTGGAACCCAACACAGGGCTTGAACTCATGAGCCTGAGATCAAGACCTGAGTTGAGATTAAGTCCGATGTTTAACTGACTGAGCCACCTAGATGCCCCGGTTCTCATTTCTAATAGCTCCTATTCACCTCTCCAGTCTCAACGGTTACCTCCTCTAAGAAGCCTTCCTTGTGAATCTATCAGTCTAGATTAGGTATAATACCCACTATTGCATGATTTTAACATAGCATTAGCACACAGAGCTGAATTTAGTTTTTCCTCTGTCCCCCAGGACGTGGGGGGAGGGAGGGCTTGGACTTTTTTTTTTTCCCTATCTTGTCTCTAGAGTAGCTAGATGGTTTAGCTGCTCCATGAAAGTCTGATAAAAGTAAATGGCGGATACAGTAGGAGCTGAAGATGTAGATTGTGAGGCTATAAATGTCCTTGAAGCTGTATAGATTTTATTCTGTAAGCAATGAGAAGAACTCAGATGTTTTTCAGCAGCGGATTGATCCCTGACTTCTGTTTTAAAAGTAGAATACAATTCAGCATTCATTTGCTATGTTTGTTTTATGTTTGTTTTGTAAGTTTAATATGATGGTATTTTCTGGAATTGTACAGTACCATCTGATAAGTTCTAAATATATTACGATCATTATATATGCTTACTATCCCTCGTGGGCATCAGCTTTTTTTTTTTTTTTGGTAAGCTTCATTTTTTTTTTTTTAAGAGGGCTTTATTTATTTATTTATTTATTTATTTATTTGACAGAGACAGCCAGCGAGAGAGGGAACACAAGCAGGGGGGGTGGGAGAGGAAGAAGCAGGCTCCCAGGGGAGGAGCCCGATGTGGGACTCGATCCCCTAACGCCGGGATCACGCCCTGAGCCGAAGGCAGACACCTAATGACTGCGCTACCCAGGTGGCCCTTAAGCGTCATTTTTACATGAAAAACTCAAAACAAAAACCAATAAGTTATTTTGAGAAGTGGGAGAATCTAAGTAGCTGCCTTATAGACCTCATTGCTATCAGGAAGATAAGGAATGAATAAAACTGTTGATTTTTGCTGGAAATCCCCTGAAGTTAACATGTGAACAATCCTAGAGTAAAGTCTGAACCCCTGGGTGGAGGCCAACCACTCTTCTAGCCTGCTACATCAGAGGCTGATGGCTGGTCTCTTTGCCTTCCCTCTCCCCCACCACTCCCATCCTGAGTGGACATGAAAGGCTCTTGCAGGTTGCAAGGGATGGAACACTCAGATTACTTTAGGCAATTTGTATGTGTTTGTATTAAGATGTATAGGCAGGTAAAGAAGCTCAGGACGGCTTCTGCAGCTGGGTAGTCCTGTTCCATGGACAACTGTAGAATCATTCATGCTGTCCAGGTGAAAGCAGTAGCTTTAGACTTTGGAGAATTAAGAGCAAGTCTGTTTGTCCTTCACCTTCCATTTCAGCTTGCCCCTCCCCGTTCCCCCCCCCCCCACTTCTCTTCTTGACTGATTAATGCCTCTCATCCTTTTGATTTTGCTCCTTTAAAGTTCTGTTGCCTCATCTGTGTCTGTTTTGTTACTGCTCTACTTTCTGTGCCCCATTGTGTCTCAAATTCAGACTCCCTGAGAGTCTCTATGTTGGCAAGTCTGGGTACAGAACAGGTGGGACAGGGCCTGTGAGGCTGTGGATCAGGGGCTTATCTCTGGTCCAGCCTGTAGGGCATGTGGTACAAAAGCAGGTGAGTGGTAGTTAAAGGAGTCACGTTGGAGAGGATTGTGGACATGACAGGTATTCTGAAGACTACTTTAATTAGGGGAATGGTAGTTCTCTTCCATGACCTGTCCAGACTATGAAACTATATTCAGCTCCCTATGACTTTTTTAGCATATATTTTTTAAGTAAGCTTTACACCCAACATGGGGCTTGAACTCACAACCCCAAGATCAAGAGTTGCGTGCTCTACTGAGCCAGCCATGCACCACCCCCCAATACCCTTACCCCCTTGATATTTATGCATTGTTCTTCCCTGTACCTGGGAATCTTTCCCCTTCTCCTTTCCTGTTAACTGTGTTAAAAGATGAATTAAGGTATATTAAAAATCTTAAGGGTTTATTTGAGCAAAATTGATTGGAATTGAGCAGTGCCAAACCAGAAGTGATTAAAAGTGTTCCACAGATAGGAACTAGGGGCAAGGTTTTTTATAGAGAGATGTGGAAACTAAAGCAAAGAAAATTTTTGTTTGCATTATTTAGGAAAGCCTAGTTCACTGTGATTGGTTATCTCTAGGTTTTGTATTCTTTTTTTTAAATATTTTATTATTATTATTTTTTAAAGATTTTATTTATTTATTTGACAGAGATAGAGACAGCCAGCGAGACAGGGAACAGAAGCAGAGGGAGTGGGAGAGGAAGAAGCAGGCTCATAGTGGAGGAGCCTGATGTGGGGCTCGATCCCAGAACGCCGGGATCACGCCCTGAGCCGAAGGCAGACGCTTAACCGCTGTGCCACCCAGGTGCCCCTAGGTTTTGTATTCTTAACCCTGAGGCATTTATAGGCTTAGATTTTGGTTTGCTTACATAGGCTGCTGAAGTATTAGAACCATCTCAGTCTAAGGGCCTCCTTGTTTAATTAAAGAACTTTTACTTACACTCAGGAGTCCCTACCCAGAGCCTCCCCTCTTCCCCATCTGCACCCCCACCTCAAGAAACCTCTTGCCTCTCCTCTGAGCTTCCATAGCTCTAACAGACTGAATGACAACTGTTGATTTACTGTCCTTTCCTTGAGATTGAGAGCTGCTCTAGGCAGGTACGAGCAGTTTGAAGTAAATTTTTTTTTTCATTTTTAACTTTTTATTATGGAAAACCTAAATACATGCAAAAGAAAAGAGAATAGTGTAATACCTCCAAGGTGCCCAGCTTCAACAATTATCAACACTTGCCAATATTTTTTTTTTTAAGATTTTATTTATTTATTTGACAGAGATAGAGACAGCCAGCAAGAGAGGGAACACAAGCAGGGGCAGTCGGAGAGGAAGAAGCAGGCTCATAGCAGAAGAGCCTGATGTGGGGCTCGATCCCATAACGCCGGGATCACGCCCTGAGCTGAAGGCAGACGCTTAACCGCTGTGCCACCCAGGTGCCCCGCCAATATTTTTTTAATCTCCATTAAAAAAAAATTTATTAAATAGAGAACAAGTAGATAAAAGCACATGAAACAAATGTGCTACTTAACGGATAAGTTGAACATCCTAGTAACTATGTTACTATGTAACCTAGTCACTATGTTCATGTCAGAAAACCATCCTTGCCAACCCAGAACCTTCCAAATACCTCCTCCCATCTGTCCCCCACAAATAATCACTATCCTGACTTATGGTAATTAATCCCTTTAAAAAAAAAAAAAAAAAAAAAAAAAGCTTTATCCCCTAAATGTGCTTTCCTAAACACCATACTTTAATTTTGGCTGCTTTTAAATTTCTTGCCTTTTTTTTTTTTTTTTTAATGCATGGTTTCCTTCCATTCTCTTTTTTCCCCTTCCAATGTATTTGTTGAAGAAGCCACGTAGTTTATTCTGTGTAGTTTTTCAGTTTGTATTTTGCTGATTGCATCCCTGTAGTGTAGCTTATCATCCCCTGCCATTGTATTTTTTGTTAATTGATAGTTGTATCTTAAGACTTAAGCAGATGAGGTTTGATTTCCAGTCACCCTCCCAACCCATGAGACAATATCAAAAGTATAGTTTAAATTTTTACTGGTTGAATTAATGAAATCCACAGGAGAAATAGGTAAATTTTTACCTTTTAGGATGGCTTCAGTATTACTCCTGGAATAGAATCTAGCCCATTTTGAAAAGCCTCTTCTGTGTTCTGTTTCTGTTGTCTGTACAGTTAAGCAATGGTGTCTCTCTACAACCTTTTGAATATATGGCTAGAACTATTTGGGGGCCCTTTATACCAGATAAATCTTGCTAGCCATACGCTTGGCAGAGCCAGATGGACTCCTTCACTACATTGGAATGCTAGCAAGAATTTTAATTCTTCCAAAAGTAACCATTGGGGAGGTATATCTTCCTGCTATGTGTATAGAGAACCAAGTACTTGGGAAAAGGTTGATGCCCTTTAATAAGAGGTGCTTATCCTATAAAAATGCATATTTTCATTTGTACATGTTATGAATTTATAGCAAGAGAGTATAATAGTTTTAAAATAGAAGATATACATATTAGGCCTGTTCAATCTCATCAGAAGACCTTTTGATTATTGACTTTGCCAGTCACTGCTCCAAATCTTGAGATACATCAGTGAGCAAGAGCAAAAGCAGATCATAACCCCTGCCCTTATGGAGCTTGTAGTCCAGTCCTCCTGCCTATGAGATGGATACTTCTTGAATCCATGACCAGTACCAGCCAGAGTGAGTACTTTGGGCATTTGTTGGTCTATTTTCCGAGCTCTTATAAAGTAGGGTTCTTTTTTACATCCATGTTTCTTGCATTTTAAGAAAAAGGGACCCAAAAGCTTTGGTAGGCAGGATGAAAATAAAAGCATGTATGTACTTTTTTTCTGGACAACCCTTTGTGAAGTGGTCACTCTTAACACCTCTGTGCTGTAGTCTTAAACTTTCCCCCTGTCTAGAAGCATTGAATGATCATATAGCTCAGTGTTTGGGAGTGCCACATATTATCTCTGAGATTGTGGGCAAGTTACTGGTTGCTCTGTTTCTGTTCCTCCTCCGTAAAATAGTGTTGATAGTAGTGACCATATAAGATTATAAACATAGATCAATGCCAGGTATTTATCAAATGTTTTTATAATTCTGGAGGTGAGTGGGGCTTCATTGTATTCCAACTTTTTAACCTGTTTATCAGCTAAACAGCATGTGCCTGATTACCTTTAACCAATATTTGCTGAAGGAGTCCATCTACCTGAGTGCTTACTGTGAGTCCAGTATTGTGCTCGACGTTGGAACATGAAGGTTAAAAATACATAGCTCCTTCCTCCAGTTGAGTTCAGTTTAAAGACAAGAAATTTAACTAGTTTTTGGTTAAGCTAGAATTTTCTAAAATGTATTCCAAGGAATACTAATCTCTTGAAATATTATTATAGAAAATGCCTTCAGTTGTCACATAACTGGGAAATCTATCTTGTAGACTCACAGTTTTATGTTAAAGGCTCTAAGAAGTCCACTAAAAATTTAAAAAGCTTGGTGATTCTCATTCCCTACATTGATTTGACTGTGGAATTCCCGCTCCTCCCCCCACCCCCCTTTTTCCCCTACATATTACTCCTTAGGCCAATATTCTAAGGTATATACTTAAAACAAAAAACCTTACATAGTTTTTTTAAAAAGCTATTCATCAGTTGTTGTATTCAGTGATACAAAGGTTCTCTGATGATAATCTAGTTAATGCTTTAATCTTTTATTTCATTCCGAAGAACTCAGCCAGGTAGTTTCAATTTCATCATTGTCCTCTGCTGATCTTTTTGCTGTTCTGTTCACATTGTTATTCAACTTTGGGCCAGTCTTCCATCTCCTTGGCCTTCAGTTTCTTCATATGTAATATGGGGTGGGTAGACTAGACCAGTGATTCCCAAACCTGGTTGCATCCCAAAATCACCTGGCAACCTTTTAAAAGAACCTTGGCTTCTGGGCCCCACTTCTATAAATTTGGGCTAGAGCCTGAATATTGTGATTTTTACGGTTCCCTGATATCCCTGGGCAGCTGGCTTGTCATCTATTACTGGTAGATTGGTGTTTGGGAACCACTGGGTTAAATGAGGAGATCCAAAGACCTTTTCAACTTGCATGTTTCTCCAGAGCTGTGTACTTAAAAATATTTACCCTAAAGATACAGATGTAGTGAAAAGAAGGAACATGTGCACCCCAGTGTTCATAGCAGCAATGTCCACAATAGCTAAACTGTGGAGGGAGCCAAGATGTTCTTCAACAGACGAATGGATAAAGAAGATGTGGTACGTATATGCAATGGAATATTAGCCATCAGAAAGGATGAATACCCACCATTTGTATCTACATGGATGGAACTGGAGGGGATTATGCTAAGTGAAATAAGTCAAGCAGAGAAAGACAATTATCATATGGTTTCACTCATATTTGGAACATAAGGAATAGTGCGGAGGACCACAGGGGAAGGGAGGGAAAACTGAATGGGAAGAGATCAGAGAGGGAGATAAACCAGTCCAGACTCTGGGAAATAAACAGGGTTACAGAAGGGAGGGGGTGGGGGGATGGGGTATTAAGGAGGGCACGTGTTATGATGAGCACTGGGTGTTATATGCAGCTAATGAATCATTGAACACTACATCAAAAACTAATGTACTATATGCTGGCTAACTGAACATAATAAAAAAATGAGTGTCCTCTTTATGTACAGAGTATTAAAATACATACAAAGGTTACTAAGTGCCGTCTCCTGGAGCTAACAGTGTATAGGTGTGGTGGTAACAAGGCCAACTAAGAAGTATACATATGCTGATAATACAAGGTGGAGAATGAAGGATGTTGCCAGAGATACCAAATATACAGAAGAGGGTGAGGTAGGCAGAGATCAAAGAAAGATGAGATGGAATCTGGCTGAGAAAGTTATAGAGCCTCAGAGTATTGAGTCATGTGTGTATTTACTGTTCAGCATATATACCTAGCATGTGATTTTGATTCCACAAATGCAAAACTATAGCTATATAAAAAAACTATAGCTATATAACAAAATGTATTAATGAAGTCCTAATAAACAGGACTTCAAACCAGAGGCAGGCTCGTTCATTTCTTTCTTTCTTTTCTTTTCTTTTCTTTTCTTTTCTTTCTTTCTTTCTTTCTTTCTTTCTTTCTTTCTTTCCTTCTTTCCTTCTTTCCTTCTTTCCTTTTCTCTCTCTTTCTTTCTTTCTTTCTTTCTTTCTTTCTTTCTTTCACATTTCTAAAATTCTAAACAAAACAGCAAAAGTTCTGTCTGCTTTGCAAGTGGATGGACTATAGAAATCCTTGAAATTGTAGAGACCCTGGTGCACTTAAATGATCATTTAGAGATCATTTCCTTCTTGTTAAAGAAGTTCTGGACAGAGAGCACGAGATAGAAACACTAATAGTGCTCCCTGTCAGATAAATAAAAAAAATGAAATGTTTTGAATTCAATTTCAGAAAACAGAATTCCACGTATATGATTCAGTAAGGTGCAGTAATAGAAACTTGAAATAAAATATTAGAAGTTAGGCTTTATTTTCTGCTCTTGTGACATCAAATATATTGCTTGGAAATTTGGGATGGTGATATCACACAAGTTCTTTTGTAGTTGCCTCAAAACTGTTTGGATATAAGCAGGATAGTTATGATCAATTTGTAAGATCTATTCCTAATACGATGTGTCTAGTCTCAACTTCCTCTTAGTGTTATTAATCACACCCTACCTCTCAGGTCCTCCTCTTCCCCTCTACCTGTTGGCTCTCAGTTAAAGGTATCCATAATGTTTGTCCAAAGGGAAGTGGTCTCTTTTAATTTTCATTCTTTCAGTAAATCTATTAGCAGAAATTATTCTCTGTAAAGCAGAAGTCCAAGGGGAGCTACATAGTAAATGATGTTATTTAAAACCAGTTTTTAGAGGTGCCTGACTGGCTCCATCAGTGAAGCATGTAAATCTTTATGTTGGGGTTATGGGTTTGAGCCCCACATTGGGTGAAGAGATTACTTTAAAAACTGGCTTTATTTTTTTTTTTAAAGATTTTAAAAAATTTACTTGAAAAATAATAGATATACATGATAAAGATTGGGGGGGGCGGGGAAAAGTGGGTCGCCCAGAACCACCATTCCTTAGTCTTCTTCCCCAGAAGCATCTGTTGTGGCCACTTTCTTGACCATCCTTACAGAAAAATACTCTGTGAATTTGTAAGTGTGTGTATGTGTGAAAGTACGCGCATATCTGAGTATAAGTCTCTCCTCCTTTCACTTTTTATTTTATTATATTTTTTTGAGAGCGAGAGCACACATGGGCACACTGTGAGTGGGGGAGGGAAGAGAGAATCTTAAGCAGGCTCCATGCACAGCACAGGGCTGGATCTCACAACCCTGAGATCATGTCCTGAGCTGAAATCGTGAGTCTGACACTTCACTGACTGAGCCACCCAGGTGCCCCCAAATCATAGAATTAATAAATTAATTATTTAAAAGTAGGCTCCATGCTGGGCATGGAGCCCAATGTAGGGCTTGGACTCACAACCCTGAGATTAAAACCTGAGTTGAAATCAATAGTCTGATGCTTGAGGCACCTGGGTGGCTCAGTTGGTTAAGCTTCTGCCTTTGGCTCAGGTCATGATCCCAGCGTCCTTGGATTGAGCCCCATGTCAGCCTCCCTGCTCATCACTGAGCCTGCTTCTCCTTCTTCCTCTGCTGCTCCCCCTGCTTGTGCTCTCCAGCACTCCCTCTCACTCTGTCAAATAAAAAAGTCTTTAAAAGTCTGACGCTTACTGACTGAGCTACCCAGGTGCCCCCTCCCCCTTTCACTTTTATTTTTTTTTAAGATTTTATTTATTTATTTGACAGACAGCTAGCGAGAGAGGGATGCGGGGCTCGATCCCAGGACCCTGGCTCGATCCCAGGACCCTGGGATCACGCCCTGAGCGAAAGGCAGATGCTTAACGACTGAGCCACCCAGGCGCCCCTCCCCCTTTCACTTCTAAGCATACTGTGTGTCTGTTCTGTACAGCTGGTGGTAGCAGAAGCAAAGGCGAAGACCTGAGAGATTCTGAGGGTCCTTCCTGGCCAGAGAGCTGATATCCTGTCTTTGATAGTGATCAGTCAGTTTTAAAAACTTCTAAGAAGTCTGTGTGTCTTTTGAAAGGGTTCCTGTGCTTGGCTTTGCTTCCCTATGTTTCCTTATGAGAAATGCCCAGCACCTGAAGTAACTAAAGATGTTCCTTGAAACTCCTAACCCAGATAGAAGTAACAACAGGTATCTTTGGGCTAGATTCTTGCTGAGCTAGACAACAGAGGAAGCCAACCAAGGGCGGGTGACTGTCACTGCTTCTCTGGATTGGGATCTAAAAAAAACTGGCCGCCTTCACTCATTTTAGAGACCCCAGCCCTGCTGTTTTGGGTGCCCTGAGTATTCTGAGGTTTTGCTGCTTAAAATGCAGCCTAGCAAGTTGAAGCTTGGGCATGACTAACAGCAGGGAGGTCTTGCGGCTCCTATAGATAAGTGACAGGCAAGAAGGGACCTTAGACCTTGTCAGTGGTAGAATATTTGTTTTTAGAAACCTTTGGCCATCCATAAGTGGTCGTTAAGAGGCTCAAGAACTCAAGTATTCAAAAACTGTTTTTGCTTTTCTATAAAAAAAAAATCTCCCTGGAGATAAGCACATGTAGAGGAATAGTTTTATTTTTATTTATTTATTTTTAAAAATTTTTAAAAATATTTTATTTATTTATTTGACAGAGACAGCCAGCGAGAGAGGGAACACAAGCGGGGGGAGTGGGAGAGGAAGAAGCAGGCTCATAGCAGAGGAGCCTGATGGGGGGCTCGATCCCAGAACGCTGGGATCACGCCCTGAGCTGAAGGCAGACGCTTAATGACTGCGCCACCCAGGCGCCCCTAGAGGAATAGTTTTAACTCTCTCTTTCTCACTTTTTTTTTTCCAAATATTATTATTTTATTAAATATACTCTACCCCCAGCATGGTGCTTGAACTCATGACCCCCAAGATCGAGTTGCTTGCTCTACTGGCTGAGCCAACTAGGCAACCCTCAACTTTTTTTTTTTAATGGCTAGAATCCAGGATGCTCCCGTAGATCATCTCTATCTGTAAAAGTCACAGTTTCTTCGGTTGTAGTGTTAACTTTTTGTGGCCTTAAAGGGATACACAGTAACAAGGTTGAGGAAAAAATTCTGTATCCATTCTTGAAACAATTCACATATCCAGATACTGCGTTAATACAGTAGTAGTTTCTGTGATTGGCATTAACACTATGTCCTCGATGATCCAGGGCCAGAATCTTAATTTAACTTCTTGCAGCTTCTCACATTTGATACTAGCAGTTTGTTCTGGGTGTGGCTAGGTATTAGGTGCTGGTTATGATTCCTGTTATTCTCTCTCCTGTTTTCTTTATACTTGCCCTTCCTGTCTTAATTTTCCCATCTTTATGTGGAGGTGAGTGGGGAAAAGGAAGCGTATCTTGAGAACTAAGAAGGAAATTTGTGTTGAATATCTACCCTTACAACTTAACCCGTGCCATCCTATCTGAAGTGGCATCCTACCCAAAGCCCTAGCAATGGATATAATCTGTAGATGAGGCAACTGGAGCTCAGAGCAAAAGTAACTCATTCAAGTCATGTAGTCTAAAGGGATGTCTTTGATCTTAGGTTTGTCTGGCCCCAAAGGCTGTACCTTTTCCTTTGCACAAGTGGTTCCTAACCTTATTTGGCTCAAAGTAACACCATATTTATTACTCTGAAATAAAATTTTACCTCCCTATATACATAATTGAAAAAATATATTCCTTAACGCTAATTTTTTTTTTTTTTAAGAGAGCATGCACACGTGCATGTGGGGGGTGGGGAGGGGCAAAGGGAGAGGGAGAGAATCTCCAGCAGACTCCCCATCAAGTGTGGAGCCCGATTCAGGGCTTGATCTCATGACCCTGAGATCCTGACCTGAGTGAGCTGAAATCAAGAGTCAGATGAGATGCTTAACTGACTGAGCCATGCAGGTGCCCCTTAACTCTAATATTAGAAACAAATAAGGATTTCAACATGGGGAAAACTATCTTAGAAGACCCAATGAGGCAGTTAGGTGCTTGTACCTACTTGTAGTGAATAAGTTTGGATTTAAAGAATAAGACAATATTCAACTGAATGTTGTTGACTTTCTTTACGTAATGTGTAAATAAGGGATAAATAATATTTGTAGATGTTTGTAGAATTATTGTAATGTAACAATAGGAGCAGATTTATATTTGAATTTTCAACATACCATAAATAGCATTGTCGTGAGTGCCTTGATTTTCTGAAATGATAAATAGTTCTTGGTAAAGTTCTGCACAAACAGGTAAGTCTTTTCCTTGATTTACATGGTAATTACCATCCAGGAAATCGATAACCAAAAATACTTTATCTGTAACACAGCTAGGGTTTAGGCTTAAATAAATCTTCTTGTTTGTTTTCTTCTTCCCAATTTGAAAATCATGTGGAATGCCAAACAGCTCTTAACTGAGCTGGTCGTCTGTGTTAGGGTTCATTCAGTATCCCTGTACCATCCCCTGTTTCCCAAATGCCAGTGGTGTCACACAATTATTATAACAACCAAAAAAGCCTCCACAAAATTTCAAACTGTTTCATTAGGGGCCGATATCACCCCCCCACCAGCAACATTGCTTTATAACGGGTTGCTTGAGATTAAGTCCTTGTTCTACACTGTGAAGTTAGGTGGTAAGGAAAAAACCAGCAGAAAGACTTGTTGGTTTTATATGTTCAGTTTTAGGATTAATGTTATAGGATTGTAATTATGCAGAGTTGAGAGTGGTTTGTTAAATCTGTGACGTTTGGGCTTTTATAATATCTCAAAGCAACACATGTTACTGTGGCTATTTGACAGGTTCACAGGGGCCTATGACGGATGGGGAGTCAAGGTGGCATGATAGAAGAACTTTCAGGTCTGTATGATGCGGGTGGGTTTTAGGGTAGAGTGGTATGCCCTGGGCTTGACTCCTAGAGGTTCCACCTTCTAGCCTAAATTTTCTCACTGGCACAATGTACAATTAATACCTGCCTTATGGAATTTGTTGTAAGAATTGAATGAAATAGCATGTTAGGTATCTAGAACAATGATTCAATAAATATTCTCTTTCCTTTAAACAAGATGCATTTAAAAAAATTTTTTAAATGTTTTTTTATTATATTATGTTAGTCACCATACAGTACATCCCTGGATTTTGACGTAAAGTTCGATGATTCATTAGTTGCGTGTAACACCCAGTGCACCATGCAATACGTGCCCTCCTTACTACTCATCACCAGCCTATCCCATTCCCCCACCCCCTCCCCTCTGAAGCCCTCAGTTTGTTTCTCAGAGTCCATAGTTCCTCATGCTTCATTCCCCCTTCTGATTACCCCCCTTTCTTTATCCCTTTGTTCCCCTACCGATCTTCCTAGTTCTTATGTTCCATAGATGAGAGAAATCATATGATAATTGTCTTTCTCTGCTTGACTTATTTCACTTAGCATTATCTCCTCCAGTGCCGTCCATGTTGCAGCAAATGTTGAGAAATCGTTCTTTTTGATAGCTGAGTAATATTCCATTGTATATATGGACCACAGCTTCTTAATCCAGTCATCTGTTGAAGGGCATCTCGGCTCCTTCCACAATTTAGCTATTGTGAACAATGCTGCTATGAACATTGGGGAAGATGCATTTTTTTTTTTAACAACTCTTTGGGTACTTTGTGTAATTTTTAAATTTTTCTCTTCTAAATCTGTACATTTTTTTCATTCTCCTACCTTTGGCCAACCCCCCCCCCCCCAATAAAGAAAACACATCTAAAAGTGTATTCCTATACATGATCCTCAAACTAAGTTATCTCAGTGTGGAATTCTGTGTATAGTAACTAATCTGGACCTTTCTGATGAGGGCTTCTTCAGTAAAGTTTAGTATAAACCTAATAAATGATTTAAATCAAAGTTGAAGATCTCAGTTAAACTTGAGAAATAATATACCAATTTATTCAGAATTGTTTTGTGTTGCGCTTGTCAGTGTTTTTCTCATGTGCCAAAAATAACTCCTTAATAATATCCATATTTCTTTGTATCCTATTTCTAGGCATAGAGAATACCTGCGGCAGAATTTGTCTCAACATATAATTGTATTTTACCTTCTTCTCTCACTGTACATGTAGAGCTCATTTTCAACTCTCTGCACATTCAAGTCTCCTAGGATCTTAATTGCGCTCAAGTCCTAGACACTGATATTTGCTTCCAAGAAGCTTCTAGGGAGGATTACTTAGATGTTGAAGGTTAGAGGAAGGACGCCACTGCTTTTCTTCAACATCCAAATTTATCTTTTTCCTTTTATCCCATATTGTCTTTAGTTCTGCCATTCTGGAATGGGAATATGCTTATTTGATCATCCTAATAGAAGATATATTATAAATAGATGGCCATATAATTTATATTCCAAATCCAGACACTTCAGAGGGTGACAGGGATGATATTAACGATTACTCTGGTGGGGTGGTAGAGGGTGCCTGGCTGGCTTAGTTGGTAGAGCATGAGACTCTTGATCATAGGGTCTTGAGTTCAAGCCCCACACTGGGCATGCAACCTACTTAAAAAAAAAAAGTTACTCTGGGACAGCAGTGGTAAACTGGGACCTGGAGTCTGCCTAATTGTAACCAAATTGCCTACTAAAAATGGAGAAAGAAGAAAAATGTAAGAAAGTTTCATACATTTGCCAATTAAACACCAACAATATACAAGCCAGTTTCCTGGGCAGTAAGGAAGTTTTTTGAATTATAGGCATTTGGAGAGGGTGTGGGGAGAGGACAGTGTGGTTATAAAAATAGAAGCAGAGAGTGAGGGCGCAGTGTCAGCACCAAGCCTGGAGCCAGGAGATGCTGGTACTCCTCGTCCTGGCTCTGGCTTGGTGACACATTCCTGGGAGTCGAGGATAGAACCCTGTGGTAGCCTTCCAGCTTCTTCGGGAAGCCTCCTGACACTGCTGGGTTCTCCTCCCCTCTTTAACCGTTCTGCCTGCTCCAGTCCCAGGAGTTTTATAGGCAGGAATGGCAGTAATGTTGGCAAGCAGAGGGTGGGAAGAAGCTGCTTAGAGCAGGGGAGGAGGAACTAGTAATAAACTACTCCAAGCAAAGGGGAGAGTCTTCTGGCCAGGGTTGCGCCTAAGTCCTAAGTGTCTCTGAGTCTGTGACATAATTCTATTCTTGGCAGCTCTTTCCACCTTTCCCAGTCTCTGTTCTTGGGGCTCTCTATCCCTGGAGTGGGAGATGGTTCAGGATTAAGCAACCTTGAGCCTAAAAGAATCTTCACGTATTTGCGCGCGCGCACACACACTCACTCACACATATACTCACTCCCTCTAAATTCAGGACCGCCCTTACTTGTGTCATGCCGGCCCTACCCATAGAGGTTTTCTTTTTTTTTCCTTCAGTGTTTCTCAAACTTGCTAATGAGCAATTTAAGTGTCTAAGGTGGTCGGTGAGTTTGCCTTCCCCCAATCCTTTGTCACCTCTCATCTAGGGAACCCTGTAGTACATTTTCTTCTGTCACCTTTCACCCTATCATCTTGTATATTTTCCTGTCTTTCTAGGTGTCCTACTTTAGAATAAAAATCAGTTTCAATCTTTCTTTCAAGATGTTTATAGTTTCTCAGATGATCCGCTTTTTTCGTAAAGTGCACCTCTTACAGAATTTCTGTTCTAGAAAATAGTAAGGAATAGATTACCTTCTCCTGTCTCTCCCACTTGACACCTCTGTGGCTCACCATGCTTGCTTTCCAATTTTCCATGATTTATTTGGTGGTTTGTTTCTTTAGAATTTTTTTTTTTTTAAGTAATCTGCACCCAACATAGGGCTGAAGCTCACAACCCTGAGACCAAGAGCTGTGTGCTCTACCGACTGAACCGGCCAGGCGTCCCCATTTACGTGGTCTTTAAATACCACATGCTTGTAGCCGTTTCATTGTAAGCATTGTAAGTCTTCTGCCTGGGCTAACATGAACATAGTGCTACATGAGCATTCTGCCAAACACTTCTTAAAATTTTGATTAGGGTCCCTTTTGAGATATGATGGCCATCTTTTATAAATAATATTTGTATATTTGGTAAACTGGAAAGTTTAATCGTAAGTCTCTTTATTAATATAATTTATAATGTTTCACAGGCTACCCTACTACATTGTTCTTAGATGTGAAATATCTTCTTGTTATAGTCTCTTTGTCTTTTTATGTTCTTTTCCATTTTAGGTGTCAAATAAGAGGAGGCTTTTAAGAAGATAAGTAGGTTTAGAAAGCTGGAAAATTTGAGACAGCACCTGACCAGGGGAATAACTGATTTATGATGTCTTTAAAATTGACACATAACCTTGCAGCATTATTAGACTAGGATAAAGTTCTGACTGGAAGAATATTGTGGAAAAGGATGATATATATAGCCATACACATTTGATTTATCTTACTCGGTTTAGTATTTCTGTAATGTCCACAAAGGCAAGACTAAAACCTCTCCCTATCCTTTTAAACTTAGGTTTCAAGAATTGCTTTGAGACTTTTGACTCTCTTGGACACATAGTTGCTTTGGTTAGCTTTCACTAGCAAAAGAAAATGTTCTTTTGGTTACTGTGGGAAGTCATTTGGTAGATTAACAAATATAAATCTGCTTTTCTTTCTTTTTTTGGATAAAATTATTTTTGTCCTATTATTTTGCTCACTAAAAAGGTGTTGTACCGAAGAAGGAAGAGCACAAAGGATGATTCACCTTTTATTTAAGACTTGCCACTGCTGACCCAGGGCAGCTAATTTAGAAGTGAATCATTTATAGAAAGTTCTACACAGTTCGAGGCAGGGCTTTGTACAATATCCTCATGAAGGTCTAAATAGAGCATACAGTATCAGGTTTCTAAATATCTGTCTTGTTGCCAATTTTATCTTCTGCAAACGGTGAAACTTATTTCTAGATGACTATAGCCATTGACAAGGTGAAGGTAGGGGCACTATATATAATCTCATGCATATTTTAAAAACAAATCTTAGAAGTTTAGTACATGTGTTATGCTGGGAAAATAATAGGCTTGAGATTTTAAATGACTTTATAGCATAAAGAAACAAATGCCACTAGTCAGTTTCAAAATTATTTAACTGGAAGAAATCACTTTAAACTTAGAGTAAATCAAATCAAACAATGTGTTAGTATTTTGGTATTTAGTGATCATCTAATATTTTTGATTTTTAAAGTCCAATTACAAATAGCTCCTTTTTTCAATCTATTTTAACTCCTTTTAGGAAGTGGGTGGTTTATTAGATAAACAGTATTATTTGGCTGTATATAGAGGACAAAATGTATAGCTTCTGCCTTTGTTTTAAATTCAAAGCTGAGTTTTTGTTCACATCACAGTTACAGTTTTGTGGGTTAGAAAAAGCCCAGAAGTTTGAAATATTGTTTTGTCATTCATCAGCTCTGTGACCTTAGATAAATCACTTAGTGGGTCTGAGCTGCTTTTCCCCTCTGCACAGGGTGTAGTGATACCTGCCCTCGTGACCTGACTCACAAGGATTAGTTGAGCTAATGCCTTGGGAAGTGATTAGTAACTTAGGTGTCTCTCTGCGGATATTAGATGTCAAGAGAGGTAACATCGCAGGGAAAAGAACTTGGACATCTGGGGTTGGAATCTCATTTGCACCAAATACTGCTGATAGGACCCCCTAATAAGCCTTTTTTTTTCTTTTATATATATATATATTATTGGCATATATTATTATTAGTTTCAGGAATATAGTATAATGAATGATTCAATATTTGTATATATGACAACATGATCACAATATCCAGTTAATATCTATCAACATCAATAGTTATAATTTCTTGTGATGAGAATTTTTAAGACCTCTTAGCAACGTTCAGATATACAATACAGTATTAGCTATAGTTGCTATACTGTGTATCACATCCCTAGGACTTGTTTATTTTATAACTGGAAGTTTGTAACGTTTGACCACCTTCACCTATTTTGCCTACCCTGTACCTGCCACCGCTGGCAACCACCAATCTGTTCTATATCTTTGAGGTTTGTTTTAGATTCTACATATAAGTGAGATCATCCAGTGTTTATCTTTCTTGGTCAGATTTATTTTATTTAGTGTAATGCCCCAAGGTCCATCCATATTGTTGCAACTGGTGCCATTTCTAAGCCTTTATTTTTTAGTTTGTAAAAAAAAAAAGGGGGGGGAGTGGTGGTAATATAATACCTCTCACCTGGAATTACCTACCGTAGGGAATAAACGAAGTAATTTGTGACAGTACCTGGTGCACATAATGTTTCTTGCACCTTGAATTTTGATTTTATTTTTTCATTCTTCCAGACCTATCTCCTTAGTTCCTTCACTTTCCCAGTAGTTTACTGGAAGTGGGAGCCAGTATCCAAACTGTGTATAGCTCAGAGGGATGAGCAGGTGCCCCAGTTTATGACTTAAGAATTATTTGAGTTTTAGAAGTTATTTGATACAATACATTTAGCACATATTTTTGAGAGCCTTATCCTAAGATACTCAGCTTTTTGAAAGGTTTTTGTTGTTCTTGTTGTTTTTAAGTTTTAGTAGGCTCCACACATGCCTATCGTGGGGCTCGAACTCACAACCCTGAGATCAAGAGTTGCATGTTGTACTGACTGAGCCAGCCAGGCACCCTGGAAGAGTAATGAGTAACAATTTTGTCACTGGCTTGGTTAGAACTACTCCCTTCCGTTCAAGCACTCAGAGTAAGTGGGTAACCGTCTCCCCTCCCCTCCATAATTATTTTGTTCTTAGTTTTAATTCCTGCTATTTTAAGGGCAATTAACTAGATGGAGGTAAAATAATCTTTTTTTTTTTTCTTATTGAGGAAAAAGTCTTCGAGACTTAGATAATGAGAACAGCCCAGATAAAACCATAGTCATTAACACAGGAAACAATCCAAGTAGTGTTCTTACGTATAAAGATAAGGTATTAACTCTTGTTGAAAGTATGGTTTAGTTGGGGTGCCTGACTGGCTCAGTCTGTAGAGCATGTGACCCTTGATCTCAGAGTCATGAGTTTGAGCCCTCTGTTGGGTGTAGAGATTACTTAAGGAAACTTTTTTTAAAAAAATATTTATTTATTTGACAGAGATAGAGACAGCCAGTGAGAGAGGGAACACAAGCAGGGGGAGTGGGAGAGGAAGAAGCAGGCTCATAGCGGAGGAGCCTGATGTGGGGCTCGATCCCATAACGCCGGGATCACGCCCTGAGCCGAAGGCAGACGCTTAACTGCTGTGCCACCCAGGCGACCCAAGGAAACTTTTTTTTTTATAGTATGGTGTAATTATTATATTCGTCATTATGACTTTCTCTTTATTTTCTATAATTACATCGATTTTTCTATAATGCTTATTTTAGAAAACATTAAAAAGCAAGATTCTTGGGATAGATGTAGGAAAGTAGTTGTATTAAAATATTTATTAATTATTATTAATATTTATTAATACTGTTACTTTGGATAACCTTCAAGAGATTACAGTTCCAGTTACTTATATTTAAAATCACATCCACAAATATTGTAATGCCAGCTACACAAGCCCATAATTTCTTCCAGAGGTCTTTGGAACATGTGGAATCTTTGGCCAGCTCAGTTCCTGTTTAAGGAAGGCATTAAACAAAAGAAAGTTGGAAATGGGCTTCCTGGATTAAAAAAAAACCAATACAAAACAAAAAAACATTTAATGTGTTTTTGGAGAGATCTGTAACCTGTTTATGGGCCAGAATCTTTTGAAACACCAATGACAAATGATTTATTTAACCTTATTCACAAAGCACATTATAAAGTATATAATGAAGAAAAAAGGCAATATTAATAACTGTATATAGTCATTCAGACTTATCGTTCTAGCCATATTGAGTTTTAAGGGTGAATATTCATAACCACATGATAAGAACCGGAAGATAGCAATTCAAATATTATGCATGGTAAGAACAGTGCCCACAAGTTATTCTTCAACAACAAAGTTGAAGGATAATGTAATTTATGGGAGAAAATGAAATCCATCCTGGTGATGACATTAAAAAGGAGCCTAATCTGATCTCTTCAGGAAAACTCATGCAATTTAAGCAGCTTTCAAGTATAGGTGTAAATATTACTGTTCAAGAAGCACTTATATTCCAGGAATAATGATAACCTTAAAAGAGCTTTTTAGTTTAAAAAGTACATGAAGTCTCTTATTGAGGTTTTTTTGTTTTTGTTTCTTTTTAGTAACAACTGTAAGATGTAGACCAAGCTTTAATAATGCCATGATGTACATGAGTACTGTGGAGGTCAAATGACTGAGCTCACTGAGAGTACAGAATTGGGACCAGATTCAAGTCTCTTACATCTTTTTTTTTTTTTTTTAAGTTTATTAAAAAAAAATCTCTACATCTAATGTGGGGCTCAAACTCATGACCCTGAGATCAGGAGTTGCATGCTTTTTCTGACTGAGCCAGCCAGTCACCCCAAGTATCTTCCCTCTTAATCCATTGGTGGTTTGTTTTGAGAGCGTGTGTGTGCGCGCACGCGCACACACACACACACACACACACACACACACACAGGTTGGGGGTGGGGAGGGGCAGAGGGAGAGACAATCCTTATTATTTTTTTAAGGATTTTATTTATTTGACAGAGAGGGAACACAAGCAGGGGGAGTCAGAGAGGGAGAAGCCGGCTTCCCACTGAGCAGAGCGCCTGATGAGGGGCTGGATCCCAGGACCCTGGGGTCATGACCTGAGCTGAAGGCAGAGCTTAACGACTGAGCCACCCAGGTGCCCCAGGGAGAGAGAGTTTTAAGCAGGTTCCACACCCAGCATGGAGCCCTGTCTCACAACCCTGAGATCATGATCTGAGCCAAAATCAAGAGTCAGACACTTAACCAACTGAGCCACCCAGGCATGCCCTTCCCGCCTTTTTAATTTTTTTTGTTGGAAGGGGGAGCCACTTTTCTGTGCTTGAAATTTTTGATAGGGGGAATAGGATATGAAATTACGATAAGGATGGATGTAGTACGTCAATTCACCATCAACCTTACTGAGTTTAAGGATAAAATGAGATAGTAGTAGAAAGTTATACTATTAAACTGAAGAATTCTAAAGATACTATAATGATTCTATTAGGAATTTAGTTGAAAACAACAAAATCTAGTCTAGAATGGGTTGGTGAAATTATTTGCTTGTGTAAATAAATATTCTGGGAGAGGACTGTATCAGACAGGATGTTGATCTTGGGGTCATGAGTTTGAGCCCCACATTGAGTGTAGAGATTACTTCAAAATCTTAAAAAAAAAAAAAAAAAAAGTTAGCCTAGGATAAGGATATTTGAAAATGTGATAGACTTCATTGGATGGGGAAGATTTTGACATAGACTGGGTTTAGAAGTTGGGTTTTAGCTACGGCATTTTGGCCAAGGAAATGCCATGTGCAGATATATGGAGATGGGAAAAATACAAAGTATAAAATTGATAAAGACAGGATATTCTAGAACTGAGCTGCCCCGTATAGTAGCTAGTAGCAAAATATAGATACTGGACACTCTGGCTAGTTCAAATTGAGTAAGATCTTAAAAATTTCAAAAATGTAAACTGTCTCAATTTTTATATTATATGTTTGAAACAATGTATTGAATATGTGGATTACATAAATTGAATAAATTAACATCTATTTTTACTTTTGTTAATGCAACTATTATGTGGCTTTTTACATGTTTGTTGGGCAGTGCTGCTTTAGAAAATGGAGTAGTCATGAGTATTCCATTTCTTTTTTTTCTTTTATTTTTTTTATTATATTATGTTAGTCACCATACAGTACATCCCTAGTTTTCGATGTAAAGTTCCATGATTCATTACTTGCGTATAACATCCAGTGCTCCATGCAATACGTGCCCTCAGTTTGTTTCCCAGAGTCCATAGTCTCTCATAGTTCATTCCCCCTTCTGTTTACCCTTTTTTTTTCTTTAAACCGAATGTATTTAATAGATTTGTCTCAAGGGCTCAATCTTAAGGCCTTAATTTAAAAAACAAAACAAAAATGACAGCACAGCTTAAGATGCAGACTCCTCTATAGAAACGAAGGAAAGGACAGACCATCTAAGGAAAAAACAAAAAGGCAGCACAAGGAGAGAGGCTAGACAGTCAGGGATCTTAGCTGGAGACCTGCCTTGAGTAGGTTTCTTGCAGATACTTGTTAAAGGCAGTGGGGTTTTTCCAGAGCTCGGCAGCATGTGTGTAGGGCTATCAATGTTGGGTTCCCCTTGCGGGCTCTGGATGGACAGCAGGATGGTCCTGACATCATACAGGATAGACCACTTGTGCTTCAGGATGTCCAGGCAGATGTTACCCACCTGTCCACGCTGGGGTGGGAGCAGGGTGTGAGGAACTTCACCGTGTGGGTGCACTGTAAGGGTAGCCACTGGCGAACTCCAGGGAGAGTGTACACCTCAGGGCTTCGTATACTGGGCCAGCTGCTCCACGGAAGGTCCCCACCCATTTGAAAAGGTCTCATTCACGGAAGGCAGAGAAAAGGTCATAAGGGTCATCAGCTTCCGATGTAGCCTCTTGCCCATGGGTCCCTGCAGAGCACCCCCACTGGGCTCCATTCCTTTGTGGGTGGTGGCGGCTGGTGGCAGTTGGGTGGCACTTCTGGGAGGCAATGTGGTGTCTGGTCAGGGAGACAGGAACTTGGAAAGCACAACTGCAACTAGAATATTCCATTTATCTTATAAAAAATGGACAAAGGTAGTAAAACACTAAATATGGATACCTCAGAAGACATTGAGGATTTCATTTTACAGTAAAAAACATGAGAAAGTTTTTATCTACTGGATTACTCACCTTATAACATATGATTCCTTGCCATGAGCTTACTTTCCTTTGATTTAGTTTAGTTTGTTCACGAGAAGGTATAGAAAATGTTAAATACTATGTCTTACTGTCTTTATCTAGTATACTTACAGTGGAAGCAAGTATTTCTTAAAGGAACACGGATATGACCTGAACAGTGCATCATTTTTTCCCACCCTAACAGTAAACATTTATTAGCTGTGTTAATTGGATAAAGTCATAATTTTTCTCATCTGCAAAATGAGGATAATAAAACCTGGTGTACATGTATATTGTATCAAATGAGGTAAGTGAACATATGTTGTCAATGCCACTGAGATACAAACTGAACGGGGTGCTTGTTAGCCATTGTAGGAGAAAGAGAACAAGATCTCCTCTTAGGGGGAGAATGACGATGTGTTACACCAAGAGGACTTCAAGGCAAGGTGACTCAGACAGTTGAATGAGGTACTAGATTTCAACTATGTGAGTAAAGTGGAAAGATTGATTCCACCTGGGCAGTCACATTTGAGCATAGTCTCGATAGGCAAGGACATAGGGGTGGAATGGGTGGGCAGGCATTTTAGATTTTGGATTGAGGGGAAATGTGTGAATGAAGGTAGGAAAGCTCAAGATATGTATTTGAGGTTCGTTTTGGTTTAAATAGTCATGGCTTTTGATCTCTTCCAGTTGACTCATGTTGCCTTACTGTACCTCAGGGCAGTGTATGAGCTTGGGATTTCCTTGTTGTATAGGGACTGTCCATTTTTGCATACACAGTGTGCAGCACAGAACCTGGCAAAAAGCAGATATTTAATAGATAATTGGTGGGTGGATGACTGAGCAAGAATTTTGCAGCTTTCAGAAAGCATATATCACTTCCTTATTTTTCAGTGAGGATGTGTTTGAATTTCTAGCCCCTTTTCCACATCTTACAGATATATTTGCTGATAGTTGTATGTTGAGATCCTAGGAGTGTTAGGTTTTTATTCTCCTGTAGAGATCTGACCTGAAGTCAGGGAGTTTTAGTTACTTGCTGTTGCAGAGGGCTGCAGGTTTTCAGCACAGCTTCCTGTAGAGCTCCATTCTGTGAAGGATGTAGCTGGCTCCACTCCTTCCAGAAAAAAAAAAAAGATACCTTCCCTGCAAACTTTTGGCTGTCTGGAATGGAACATTATTCTGCAGGGGAGGAAGCAGAATGAAAAAGGGTCATACCTACAGGAAGTCTAATATTTGGTCTGCAGTGAAATGTGAAAAATTGAAAGAAAGGAAACAGCTTAGTAACTAGAAGTCTGCTTTGCGTGGGATTTTCTTTTTGGGGCTTTTCTCCTGCCCTGTTACATCATCGTTATGTGGGTTTTTTTTTTTTTTTTTTAAGATTTTATTTATTTGAGAGAGGGTGGGAGGGAGAAGGGGGAGGGCAGAGGGAGAGGGAGAAGCAGACTCCCCACTGAGCAGGGAGCCCGATTGGGGGTAGGGGGGATGGCTCAATCCCAAGACCCTGGGATCATGACCTGAGCCAAAGGCCGATCGATGTTTAACTGACTGACCTACCCAGGGGCCCCTCATCATTATGTGTTAATGTTTTATTTCCTAAGTGGCTTTTATATTAATGGTGTTTGGGATCCACTGTGAACACATTAACAGATTCACTGTTTAGAACAATAAAAAACAAAACTTTCTTCTACTTCCCATCAAATTTTTGAGAAAGGAAATAAGAAAAGCTGTTTACTATGCATATTCCCTTGCTCCTCTACCCACACTGTTAGTGATTTTTGTCAGTGGACTAATTATACCATTGATTTCACAGTTAGAATAAGGAATAGGAGCCATTCTTAAAGGACATTTCTCCTGTGATTCATACAATTTTTACACTAGCGTATTTGCAAAAACTTAGAAAACCAAGTATATTATGCCCTGCTTAGGAACACAAAGGGTTAAATCAAAGATCCACCAGTTAGCACAGCTCACCAAGGATGAAAAAGGGAAAGGGTGGAAACAGTGGTTTTTCTTTGTAAGCCTTTATTCTTTGATACCCAGTTGCCTCTTGTCCTCATCACTAGCTCTTTTCATACACTTCTGAGATTTGATCAGTTTTACTGACCACGCTGGACCTTTTAGCTGTGTAACAGAGAGAGCTCTTCCAATTCCAACACATTCTGGTATGGCTTAAAGAGCCATTTAATAAGTAGTAGTTGCACCATTTCTGAACTTCATGAGGCTTATGGATGTGTTAAGGCTTAAGTTCCAGTGGGAATCAGGAATGGTGTGAAACCCAGGGATATAGGGAGAGTGTTGAAAGAGAGGACTGAAGCAAGGCTCAGGTTTGGAGGAAGGGCTGGCAACATCTGTGGCAAAATTACTTGACAATAGAAAAGAGTGAAAAAATTTTCCGTTAGCCATTTTGGTATGAAATAACCATATTAAATGTTTTTCTTTGGGACATACGTACTCAAGAAATGTTTGTTGAACTTAATTTTTGAACCAGTGATGTGTTTTCAACCCTCTTTCTCCTTCTGTTCTGTAATTTTGTATTTGGGCCCCAGAAATTACGAAAATCATGGTAGACAAACTTTAAGAGCTGCCCTACAGATTTTAGTAAAATGAACCCTATTTTTGAAGGAAAATGAGGTTCAATAAAGATGTGGGGAACATAAGTCTCTTTAAAAATCTCTACACAACTTTTTATTATCCCAGTTTTTGTTTTTTTTTTAAAGATTTTATTTATTTATTCGACAGAGATAGAGACAGCCAGCGAGAGAGGGAACACAAGCAGGGGGAGTGGGAGAGGAAGAAGCAGGCTCATAGCGGAGGAGCCTGATGTGGGGCTCGATCCCATAACGCTGGGATCACGCCCTGAGCCGAAGGCAGACGCCCAACCGCTGTGCCACCCAGGCGCCCCTATTATCCCAGTTTTTCATGCTGTTTCTACCATCATGTGAATTTGACCAAATTGCATTAATCTCTCCGTACCTCAGTTCCTTTATTTTGAGAATTAAGGGATTGGATTAGTGGTCTTTAAGGTCTGTTTTAGACCTCTTCATCTTAGAACCTCATTCATTCATTCATTCATTCATTTTCTCAAGCACTATAATGTAAGATGAATAACTTCCCTCATTTAAAAAAAAATCACCAGTTTTCAAAAATAGTCTTGCCTATAATTTCATTGTGGTACATATATCATGGCCTTCCTTTGGGAACACAACTTTTGGTTTTAGCATTGTAAATGGCAGGTAATGTAGGTGTTTAAATCACTTCAAAGTTGGTATGATCTGAACTCAGAATCTTGCTCTTGACAAATATAGGCTCTGTGACCTTAGCCAAGTTACTTTTTTAGCCTAAAATTCCTCATCTATAATTTGCAGGTGATAATGTATTTATGAAGTCATTGTGAGGATTAAATGAGATCATGGCTGTAAATTGTTTAGTACACAGCCTTGCCTACAGGAACTACTCAATATATATTACCTGAGGTTAAAGATGTAATTTCTTAGATCATAAATTGAGGACTATTTCGCTCAAATATTAAATAAACTAATGACCAGAATGTTTCCTAATGGAAACTGAGCTAATATCTTTCTTTCTTTCTTACAGATCTTATATTGTACTTTAAACACGCCTAAAGTTGATATGGGAAGACTCTTAGGATCATATGTAGGTCTTGAAGATTTCATATTTGCCCATGTGAAAGGGATCCAAAAAGAAGTGAATGTGTATAAATCTGAGGATTCACTTGGTCTCACCATTACAGATAATGGTACTGGCTATGCTTTTATAAAGGTAAGTCTTAAAAAATAACTATGTGACCTAACTGAGGATAATATTTAAGAAAATCTACCGGGTTAAAGAAATCTTCAGAGTGAAAGCTGGCTTAGCAGGGATGGTTTGATAAGGTTTCATTTAAAAACGTGTTTCAAAGACCTCATGTTTTGTTTACCCTTTCCTTGCATTTCTTTCTTTCAGTTTAAACTTCCTCTAGAATTTAGAACTTACTGAAAAGGAAAGCGTGGCCCTAGTGCCCACTCATCCATATGAGCTGTTGTAGGTCTGTAGCTCATTAATATCTGATGACTTCCATATTGATTTCCATTGATTTTTTTAGGGTTTTTTCCAAGTAAGTGTGTGTGTGTGTGTGTGTGTGTGTGTATAATTTTTAAAAAAGTAATCTCTATGCCCAGTGTGGGGCTTGAACTCACAACCCTGAGATCAAGAGTTACATGCTCTACCAACTGAGCCAGCCAGGCACCCCAAGTGTACACATTTTTGACAACTTATTTACTTCTTAAAAAATGTTTTCCAACATTTTCTAAACTATATAATTCTTTTATTTAGATACAAAGAGAGCAATATAGAGCTGCAAAGATGAGAGAAGGAAGTTTGAAATAGTATGAAAAACTAAGAACTAAGGAGTGGTAAAAAGAAAAGTAGGCTCATCTCTCTCTCTCTCTCTCTCTCTTTTTTTTTAAGATTTTATTAGAGAGCATGGGGGGGGGGTGCAACACAAGAGGGAGGTGGGGAGGGGCAGAGGGAGAAGGAGACTCTCTGCTGAGCAGGGAGCCTGATCCCAGGACCCTGGGATCATGACCTGAGCTGAAGGCAGATACTTAACTGACTGAGCCACCCAAGTGCCCAGACCCATCTCATAAACACTTCTATTAAGTAATTGTGTAACAGCTGACTTACACTGAATGCTTATTTACTAGGTACTTTACATATCTTTTCTCACCAATCCTCACAATTCAATTTGATACGGTTTTTTCTTGTTGATGACAACAAATTTTTAATGTATAGCTTATTGTACTCATACCTGTGTAACCACCACCCAGATCAAGGGAAACTTAATTTCTACCACCCAGAAATCTCTCTTGTAACTCTTCTCAACCTGCTTCCCCCACAAAGGTAGCCACTATTCTGACCCTTATCACCATAGTTTTGCTTGTTCTTGAGTTTCATTGAGTAGAATCATGTACTCTATTGTTTCTGGCTTCTTTAGTTCAACATGATATCTGGGAGATTCACCTGTGGGTAGGCAGTATTATTAACCTCTATTTTAAAGATGTAGAAACAGGATCAGGGAGGTTAAGTAGCTTGCTTCAATGTTACATAGCTGAAAAACTCAGGATTTGAATTCAAGAGATCTGACTTCAGAGCTGACATTCCTATCTACTTCATGAAGAATTAGTTGTAAATTTCATAAACAGAACATGTTTCATGTTTTTATTTTGTCCAGATCTTTGTTGATGCATTGTCATCATTAAAAAAAAAAAAAGTCTTAGGGAAGCTATCCTCTTAACTGTAAATAGTACTTTATTTAACTTCCCATTTGATAGAATGGCTATTTTTAGCTCTGCAAAAGATACGACTGTGCTGAAGGTTGAGTGGGTGATCAAATGGAAAATCGTGAGTTGGGAAAGTCATGTGGGATTATCTGGGGGAAGCTTAGGACATGAGGCACATGCAGCAATGCCTTTCTAATGTCAGCAGGGAAGGGCTTAGAAGTTTTGCAAGCACGTGTGGATTTTTTAGATCTTAACCTCTGATGTTCAGAGCTTGTGTTCTTTATTTTTTTAATGCCTCCTTGAACATGTGCCTGCTTCTGTATTCATTGCTGGTCCTGTGGAGACAGAACATGATGGCAAAGAGGAAGTGGAGCATAAGCCAACTACTGACATATAATTCAACTTAGAGAAATGAATATCCTGCTGTGTTCATGGTTAATAAGACTTTTTAAAAATTGAGGGGGGGTTATTTAAAACTTACTGAAAGATTGTAATAATACAGAGGACTTCCAGAATACCCTTTACCCATTTCTCTAATTTTTACCATTTGCTACATTTGCTATTTTGTTCTCTCTCTCTCACACACACACACACACACACACACACACACACACACACACAAATACAAATACAAATACATATAATTTTTCTAAACAATTTGAAAAAGTGGATTGTGTGTATTATGCCCATTAACTCTTACTATTTCAGAATGTAGTTACTAAGCACAGGGTTCTTCTCTATATAACTGTAGTACAGTTGTGAAATTCAGAAAATCTAATATTGATAAAACTACAGTATGGACAAAATTATTTTATCAGTTGCCTAATATCCTCTTTAAGCTAAATGTATATATATATATATAAACAAAGTATTCTATTCAGAGGTTACTTGGAATAGGTTCTTTCCTGCCCCTTTCCCCACTAGGTGATTGTTATTTATTTGAAATACTGTTGAATCCATTTGCTTCTTTTTGAATTGAGTTTGAGTTTCCCCCCTTATCCTTGTTTTAATTTTTTCTGAATACATAAAATATTAACATGATTCAAAAGTTAAAACTATATTAAAAGACATTCAGAGATCTGTCACTCTTTCTCCTAGTCCTCTATCCCATTACTCATTTCTCCCACTCCTTATAAGTAATCATTTTCATTAATTTTTGGCTCACCCTTTCAGTGTTTATTTTTGCCAAGAGAAGCAGAAAAAAATGAAACATTCCAAGAGTTTGTATGTCATTCTTGTTCAGGGCCTGTGTTAATCTTTTCTGTATGGTTCCAATTTTAGTGTGTGTGCTGCTGAAGTGAGTACTTGATATCCTTTCAGTAGTGGCTAGAAGTCAGTAGGTTAGAGTAGGACAGTGTGGTACAGATTCAGACAAGGGTAAGGAGGAAGGATTCCATGGTTAGGGAGGCAGTGCAGTGATGCGTAGGAGCATGGGCTATAAAAGTACACAGGCCTGGGGCGCCTAGGTGGCACAGTCATTTGGGCATCTGATTCTTGATTTTGGCTCAGGTTGTGATCTCAGGGTCCTGGGATTGAGCCCTTTGTTGGGCTCCATGCCTTCCCCCCACAAGATTTTTTTTGAGAGAGTGTGAGTGAGCAAGAACACAAGCAGGGGGGAAGGTCAGAGGGAGAGGGAGAAACAGACTCCCCATTGATCAGAGAGCCTGACATGGGGCTCGATTATCAGGACCCTGGGATCATGACCTGAGCTAAAGGCTGATGCCTAACCCACTGAGCCACCCAGGTATCCTGGGTTCCATGCTTTTCTCTCTCCATCTCTCTATTTTTTTTTTTTTTTTTAAAGGAGGCTCCATGCCCAGCATGGAGCCCAACACAGGGCTTGAACTCATGACCTTGAGACCAGGCCTTTATCAAAATCAAGAGTCCAATGCTCAACTGAGCCACCCAGGTGCTCCCAAAAAGCAGTTTTAAGAGGGAAGGCCATAGAGATAAATGCCTACCTCAAGAAACAAGTCTCAACCTAACTTTATACCTCAAGCAAGTAGAAAAAGAACAAATGAAGCCCAGAGTTAGTAGAAGGAAGGAAATAACAAAGGCTAAAAATAGAGACTGGGAATATACAGGGGGTGCCTGGGTGGCTCAGTTGGTAAGCATCTGACTGTTGATGTCGGTTCAGGTCGTGATCACAGGGTTGTGAGATCAAACCCCATGTCGGTGGGGAGGGGGGTACTGCTTGGGAACCTCTCTCTCCCTCTGCACCCCCCCAAAAGAAAAACAGACTAAAAAGACCATAGAGAAGATCAGTGAAACTGAGAGTTGGTTCTTAGAAAAAACATTTGACAGACCTTTAGTTAGATTCACCAAAAAGGACTCAAAACCAGAAGTGAAATAGATGTTACACGGGATACCACCGAAAGGCAGAGGATCATAAGAGACTACTATGAACAGTTAGGCCTAACATACTGGACAACATATAAGGCATGGGTAAATTCCTAGAAACCTACAACCCACCAAGACTGATGATGAAATAAAAAAATCTGAACAGATGAATTTAATCTCCTTGATAGTAATGAAAAACTTCCCAACAACAAAAGTTTAGGACCAGATGGCTTCACTGGAAAACTCAACCAAACATTCAAAGAGAAGAATTAATACCAATCCTCAAATTCTTCCAAAAATTAGAAGAGTGCACTCTTCCAAGCTCATTTTATGAAGCCAGCGTTACCATGTATACCAAAACCAGACAAGATTGCCCACAAGAGCCAGTATTCATAACATAAATGCAAAAATCCTCAATAAAACATTAGCAATCATATTCAGCAATACATTAAAAAGATCATACCTCATGACCAGGTGGGGTTTATTCCAGGGATGGTTCAACATCCACAAATCAATGTGTTTATACCACATTAACAAAGTGAAGGATAAAAATTATGATTTCTCAGATGCAGAAAAAACATTTGATAGAATTCAACATTTGTTTATGGTAAAAACTCTCAACAAAGTGGGTAAGAGGGAACATACCTCAATGTAGTAAGTGTCCTATAGGACAAGCCCACAGCTAACATCATACTTAGAGGAAAAGCTTTCAGCTTTTCACCACTAAGATCAGGAACAAGGCAAGGATGCCCACCCTTGCCACTTCTATTCAACACAGTATTGAAGGTTCTAGCCAGAGCAATTAGACAAGAAAAAGAAATAAAAGCTATGCAAGTTGGAGAGGAAGAAGTAAAATGGTCACTGTTTGAAGATGATATATACAGAAAACTCAACACTTTATCCAGAAAACTGTTAGAACTAATAAATTCAGTAAAATTGGTGTGCTAAAATCTTACATTTCTATATGCTAGTAATGAACTATTGGAAAGAACAGTTCCGTCTACAGTTGCATCAGAAGAGTAAAGTACTGAGGAACAAATTTGACCAAGGAGGAGAATATCCTATTGAAAACTACAAGATGTTAATGTAAGAAATTGAAGCCAAATAAATGAAAAGCTATTCCGTGCTCATGGATTGGAAGAATTAATAGTTAAAATGTCCATACTACTCAAAGTAATATTACAGAGTCAGTGCAAACCCTATCAGAATTCCAATGACACTTTTCAAACAAATAGAACAAATAGTCTTAAAATTCATGTGGAACCAACCATAGAAGACCCTGAATAGCCAAGTAAGGTTAAGAAAGAACAAAGCTGAAGGCAGCACATTCCCCGATTTCAAGGTATATTACAAAGCTGTGGTAACTAAGTGTAGTATTAGCATAAAAACAAACCTCGATCATTGGGGCAGAATAGAGAGCCCAGAAATAAACTCCTGCATATATGGCCAATTTATAATAAAGGAGCCAAGAGTGTACAATGGGGGAGGGGATACTCTATTTTTAATTTTTATTTACTTTTTTTGGATACTCTTTAATAAATGGTGTGGTAAATATGGGATATCCAATAATGGGAAAATTGGATAGCCACATGCAAAAGAATGAAACTGGATCATTATCTCACACCATACACAAAAATTAATACAGAATGGATTAAAGACTTGAATTAAAACCTGAAACCACAAAACTAGGAGAAAAGCTAGTCAGTAAGCTCTTCGACATAGGTTTTGGTGATGGTTTTTGAACCTGAAAACAGAAGCAACAGAAGGAAAAATAAAAAGTGGGACCATCTAACTAAAATACAGTCAGATTTAAAAAAATGGGCAGAAGATCTGAATCAAAGAAGACCTACAGATGGCTAACAGGTACATGAAAAGATGTTTTATGTCATTAATCATCAGGGAAATGCAAATCAAAACCACAGTGAGATACTACCTTGCACTGTTAGAATGGCTATTCTCAAAAGGACTAGAAATAACAAGTGTTGGTGAGGATGTGGAGAAAAGGGAACCCTTGTGCACTGTTGGTGGGAATGTAAATTGGTGTACGGAAAACAATATGGCGTTTCCTCAAAAAATTAAAACTAGAATTACTGTACAATTCAGCAATTCCACTTCTGGGTATTTATATGAGGAAAATGAAAACGCTAATTCAGAAAGATAAATGAACCAGGGATATCTGGGTGGCTCAGTCGGTTAAGCATCCAACTCTTGATTTTGGCTCAGGTCATGATCTCAGGGTGGTGGGATAGAGCCTGACATCTGGCTCTGTGCTTTGTGCGGAGTCTGCTTGTCCCTCTCCCTCTGTGCACACTCTCTCTCTCAAAATCATAAAGACAAATGCACCATGCATTTGTGTACAGTGTTCATTGCAGCATTATTTACAATACTCAAGATGTGGAAGCAACCTAAGTGCCCATCCACTGATGAATGGATAAAGATGTGTGAGTGTGCATGCATGTGCGTGCATATGCACGATGGAATATTAGCTGTATAACAGAATGAAATCTTCCCATTTGTGGCAATATGGATGGACCTTAAGGGCGTTATGCTAAGTGAAATGTCAGAGAAACACCCATACTGTGTGATCTATCTTCTATGTGGAATCTAAAAAATATATATGTGATTTTTAAAAAAAAAAAATTGAATTAAAAGACAGTACTGCATGGTTCTCACAGATAAAACTTTTCAGGTGAAAAGACAATGGATTTAAATATTTGTGATTTTAGATTTTACAAGTCCATTTTCCCAGAACCAGAGTATATAAATAACCTAATCAGAAAATTCAGAGTATACTTTTAACAAAACCGGAAATTCCTAGAGTGGTTTAAGATGAGTTGGCAAACATTTATATAAAGGGACAGGTGGTTAATATTTTAGGCCTTGTTGTAATTCAGGGTCATGTAAGCTGTTGGTACCACCTCTCTTTGAACCCCAATTCCGTTGTTTGTTGTGTTCTTTTAATCAAGCCATGTAATCACTGTACCTTGATAGTCTCCTCTGTTAATGGAATGAGGCTTGCTTTGAAGGTTAAATGAATTAACTATTTACAGTTGTTATGAGTGTTACTTCATTATGAATGAGGTTTGAGGACAGTGTTGGGTGGATCAGCAGCACAGATCTCAGAGTTGCTGACCATGGCAGTAGGGCTTGCAGCTCAAACAACTTTGAATCTGATGCCTAAGCTTTGAGTAGGGTGGGATGTTGCCCTTGAGTTCTGCTGATACCTGTGATGAGCAGACAGAGTTCTGTAAGTATATGCAATGAAATAATGGAAAATACTATAATAATGTTCTGAAATGGTTGGGAACCTCTGAGTTTAATAATGTTGTGAACCTCATCTTTTAAAAAATATTTGTCTTCTCTGCACTTTGCAATATCAAGCTCTAAAGCCAGATGAGACAAAGTTCTGTCATAGAGAATGATAATAAGTGACTCAGTAAATATAAGCGTAGAATGAATACCTTTTTCTTTTCCAGTTCTTTGTGTTTGAGTAGCACTTTTAGCAATATTAATCTGTGTCATGTTATGATTATCATCCAGAAACTTGTCTCAATGGCTACCTCATTCTTTATTCTATGACTTAAGAGACTAAGGCTTAGGTAACCCACAACATATATAATCAGTGTCTTCTCCTTTGCTTCTATATCTTTTTTTTTTTTTTTAAGATTTTATTTATGTGAGAGAGCATGCATACGTGGGAGAGTGAGGGGGAGAGAATCTGAAGCAGACTCTGCACTGAGTGCAGAGCCCAGAGTGGGGCTCGATCCCACAGCCCTGAGATCATGACCTGAGCCGAAACCAAGAATCAGATGTTTAACCAACTGAGCCACCTAGGCGTGCCCTTTGCTTCTGTATTTGATTGCCCTTATGGTGTTCTTCAAGTTTCTTACACAGATTTTCCCATCTCTTCATCCCAGATCCGTATCTGCTGCCTCTGACTATTACCCGTGCTTTGACTTTATTCTTGCCCACCTGGATTCTTGCCTTGCTGCTTGCTCTGACTTCTGGTAACTGCCTTTCCTTCTGTCTGGACACTCTTCTAGTGACCTCTGTGGCTACTCACAGGTCCAGGACAACCTAGATTTTTGTAACTCTGACCTTTAATTTACTGGTAAGATTTATATGTATCTGTAAAGTTTTCCATTTTTAAAAGTTTTATTTATTTAATCTTTACACTCCACATGGGGCTTGAACCCATGACTCCAAGATCAAAAGTTGCATGCTCTTCTGACTGAGCCATGTGCCCTGTAAAATTTTTCATTTAATTAATTTTATATAATTATTTTTAATAAAATTGTGATGTCTTAAAAATATGTGATGGTACACTGAAATTTATATGGTGTCATTGATCAAAGGAAAAAATACGGTCAGAAGATATTAAGAGATAAATTAGAATAAAAATCAAGAAAGGGAAAGCTATATATAGATTTTCACATTCTCGAATGGCTTAAGAATGGGTAGATGACAGGATATTAAATAGTTTTTTTTCTTTGTTTCTTTAGACTCTAGTTTTCCTTTAAATCTTGCTTATTTTTCTGTGATTTTAGTAACTCTTAATTCTGTTAACTTATAATGCTAGTATCGACTCTTATTTTTTTTTTTTTAAATATTTTATTTATTTATTCGACAGGATAGAAACAGCCAGCGAGAGAGGGAACACAAGCAGGGGGAGTGGGAGAGGAAGAAGCAGGCTCATAGCAGAAGAGCCTGATATGGGGCTCGATCCCATATCGCCGGGATCACGCACTGAGCCGAAGGCAGACGCTTAACCGCCGTGCCACCCAGGCACCCCTAGTATCGACTCTTAATAAAACAATATGTCAGATTGAAATTTCTCATTTTTTAAAATATTTCACTTTTTGTAATGATAGTGAGCTCTGAATTGGCATTATTTCATTTGCATAAAGCATATTAATAGTTACTATTATAATGAAAATAGGAACGTTCTTAAAATTTGAGGGTAAAAAAGAAACCTATTGTGAGTTCTGATACATAGTAATAAAACTTAAAAAAGTCCAACCTTCCCAGAATAGTCTTTTACAATTTTCTTTCTTCTGATGATATTATGGAGATGCTGGGGTACATGAGATCAGTTCTCCTCTTAACTCTCAGATGCAGTGGTCACCCTGCTGATTCAAAAGATGTTATTTTTCCACCTGGTAAGAGTGGGGAATGCACGTGCTTTTATTATACATCTAGTAGTCCCTAATATTTCTATCCTATCCACCCCCATGAAGGATTTGTGACTCCTGAGGCAGACGGTGGCTTTTCTTTTGCCCTGTTCCTCACTACTGTGGAAGAATTGAACTTTGCAGGGCTGTTAACTGTGCAGGGTTTTCTGGGCCTCTTATCTCTAAAATCCTTCCATAAAATCTTAGTACTATCTTAGGGAGTCTTAGGTCTCCTTTTGAGACTATGCACTATAGACTTATTGTATAGAAGTAAAATAGATTTAAGAAAGACCAATATGAAGTTTTCCTGTGGGTCCTAAGTTCTCCTGACCTAAAATATATAAATGAAAAATGAGAGTATAAAATCACTTACTGGCTCCCTAAATGGTAACCACACCTGTGTCTTATTAGTTATCAATGTTCTTAGCAGAGGTTGTACCAATTCTTGAATCATTACATTTGTAACTAAGATTTAAAAAATGTAGCCAGGAAAAAAAAATCTTCAGCTCTATTCTTATGTAATGGGTTTCATTTTGAAATGATTCAACAACCATTTTTGGAGGAACTTTTTTGTGTAGTACTGTGCTAGACACAGAGCATGTAATGGTGAATAACACCATCTCTGTCTCCAAGAATATTACAGTTCAGTAATGGAGATTGAGAAGTGAATGAACAATTGCACTATAGTATGCTGAACTGGCAAATTGCTTGATCTTCCCAAGCTTCAATTTTTCTGATTTATGACATGAGACTCTCATAAAGGTTGTTAAAATTAAATGAGATGGCAAATGTAAAGTGCTCAGTTTAGAGCTCAGAATATGCAGCAAAATCTATAGAAGCATGAGAGTGACACCCTGACCGTTCTTGGGGGAGTATCCCAGGGGATGTCAGAAGTTTCTCAGAGGAGGTGTTGATGACTGATGGAACATAATTCTGAATGAGGTAAGATGGTTGTCCTTTGTTGCTTGGTCTTTCATCTTTGAGCATTAAGCTGCGTTGTTAATATGTCAATATATATAATGTCTCAGGAGCCTGAAAAATGTTATGCAGTTCTACTTGTATTATGTGTTTTTCTTAATTTTCTTTCTTTCAGAGAATTAAAGATGGTAGCCTAATTGACTCAGTTAAAACAATCTGTGTGGGGGATCATATCGAATCTGTAAATGGAGAAAGTATCATTGGGTGGCGTCACTATGATGTTGCAAAAAAATTAAAGGAATTAAAAAAAGATGAATCCTTTACCTTGAAGTTAGTAGAACCGAAGAAGGGATTTGGTAAGTTGGGTGTGCGTGTGTATGTGTGTGAAGTGTTCCCTTCCATGGCTTGTCTTTCTATAAGGGTAGTGAGTACTGAGATGTCATGCCATGTGATACCATGTATCCATTAAGGATGTAGAGAATGATAGCACTACTGACAAGGGATACAACTATTCAAGAAGAAAGTTGTTTAAAAGGACAATTTCTGAAAGACCTTTGGAGATACAAAGTCTAATGTCTAGTGACTCTGTGGCTGTTCCAAACTCCAAGAAGAGTACATTGTATTACATTTATCTTGCTGAGCAATAAAATTCTTGATTGAGCTCTCTAAGCTGTAATAACTGTTGTTCATGGACCTCAACAGCAAAAACTTCAGTTACACACAGAATTGGTATTTAAAATAGTTATCTAGTCTATTTTAAAGACTTCCTTCAATACTTTTCCTCCATTGGCATTTTGAATTGGCAGCATGGGATGGTATGAAATTACTTCCACTTTGGTGCGACATCTGTACTTGCTTGGTTTTAGCCATGGCAGCTGTGTCCCAACTGTTCAAACCCCCCAGGGCCATCTCATCTACAGGAAAATGTGCCAGCTTCCCTCTCACTACCCAGCACTATTTTAATAAGCCAAACGACGGCCTAGTGTTCATCAGTGTTGAAATATTTTCAGCAGAATCATTCTAGGCTGCCCTTACTCATCTATGACCCCACCCAACTTATGTTCGTTCTTTTGCTCACAGTACATAAATATTCCTTATAGTTTGTCTCTAATGGAGGTTTTCTCAGGGCAGTTAATAAAAATGATGGGAGAATGCAATAGATCTGGGGAATTATATTTTCCCTCCCTTAGCACATAAGCAAAAGATCCTAGCCATATGGAAATGGAAATTCTTCTCTGCTTCCAAGCGATTCTGTGCCATTTAATAGAAATACAGTGTAGATTGTATGACTTGTGGGAGAAAGAGTTCCATAGAAGATGTAAGAAAAGAGGGCCTTGCACTGAGCTGTGTATAGAATTGTTGAATCCCTATATTGCACACCTGAAGCTTATATAACACTGTATGTTAACTATACTGGAATTAAAATAAAAAAAAAAAAAACCCAAAAGAAAACACTGGGTGGCAGGGGTGAGTGGAGGAAGAATGCCTTATGCCAGTGCTGCTCCTGGGGGGACCATTCATTTAGGAAACAGTATTATAGATACTGTGATTCTGCGTGGAGTATGGCCCAGCTTCTGAGCTCGCTTGTCACAGAAGAAGGTGGGCAGCTTTCAGATTTCTATCTAGTGCTCCTTTTGAAATGGCTTTGTTTGCTAACCAACTCCTTGGGTATCATAAAACCATTAGGATGTAAGCAGTTTGAGATATTTTTATTTGATTTAGACACTTTGTAAATCAGTCATTCTCTTAGTACAACTGAAGGAGTATAATTTTTTCCACCTTTATCTCTACCACGTAATCTATTTTTCAGAGTTAATCTTTTTCTATTTTTACCTATCGTCTGCATCTAAATCTTGTGGTTCCCTGTATATTTATAGAAAGTTGCTGATACATTTTAACTTGGATGCTTGGTTGGTATTAGTCTTGGGTGTTACAGAGATCATTGTATTTAGCCGTTACTGCTCTGTGATTAGATTTTTTCTTCGGTACCTGAGACACACATGTAGGTGGTTGGTGTGCTGCACTGCCTTATGTGCCTGGCTACTATTGAACCTGCTCTTTGTTGCCTCATTAGGAATTCCACGTACACATTTGAGAAGGACACTGGGTAGGATTTTCCTGCTGGGGGTGCATTATTTTAGTATCCCAAATTCTAGTGGTGCTGTGGGTTAGGTATATGGGAATTGATTTTGGAGCAATGATAGGTGTTTATCTTCCAAAGTTCCTATGGCAGCTTAACTCAACCTAACTTAAATCTGCTGGACTGTATGTATTTCCCACTCTGGGTTGGTAGTTGACTTTGGGCCATAGCTTGGGGATTTCTCTCTCAGAAGTAGGACTTGCTGCTCTGCCCATACTTCAGCCCTCAATTTTGCTGCTTTTTGCCTTGGGATAAAGGTAGTGCTAGTTTTTTTCCTCATCCTTTGACTTCATTCCAGTGCTTGGTACTTTTCTTGGAAGGGGAGTATACATCAGGAGGTACTTGAGGGATCTAGCTTCCCCCAGTTCTCTTGTTTCTGATCTTATTTTTTTGCGGGTTCCTTCCTTCCTGCATCTTCTAGCATTATCATTGATGAATTGATTCAAATTCCTAGTCCTTCATGATTATCTGATGCTGTTGTCTTGGAATCCTACAGGAGAAAAGGGCCAATGTAGGTGAGGCAGAATGTTCTGGTCTCTGTGATCAGTTAGGCCACCCAGGCTGAAGTGAAGTCATTTCTAGGATTTTACCAAAAGCAGTTGAAATAGCCATACTCTACTATTTTGACATTTCCTTACAAACTTCCCTAAAGATTTTAGCCTGAGGAGTCATGTGGATTGTGTCCTAAAATGCAAGAAGGAGTGTAGTTGATTGCTTTGCAGTGGTATAACAAGGGTGATGAACACAACTTTCAGCTGTGGATAGGGGGATATTTACAGCCTGCTCCCATTTTCATATATTAGTTCCACCACCAGTCACATCCCATTTCCAGGGGCCATTATAGTCTCATGTTCTACTGACTGAGCCAGGCAAGCTGCATCAAGCTTTCTTTTTTTTTTTTTTTCTTAAAGATTTTATTTATTTATTCGACAGAGATAGAGACAGCCAGCGAGAGAGGGAACACAAGCAGGGGGAGTGGGAGTGGAAAAAGCAGGCTCACAGCAGAGGAGCCTGACGTGGGGCTCGATCCCATAACGCTGGGATCATGCCCTGAGCCGAAGGCAGACGCCCAACCGCTGTGCCACCCAGGTGCCCCAGCATCAAGCTTTCTTTAAGGGAAAGAGTAAAAGCCACATTCTTCCTGGTGCTGGCCCCCGGATTTGGAAAGGACAACAGTCCGTATTTGGACTATACTTCTGGGAAGTTGTCTCCCGCAAATAATTTATTCAGAATCTTCTATGTTCCAGGTACTCCATTAGGCCCATTGGATACTAAGAAAGAAGACTAAGCTATAGCTCCTGCCTTTTGAGGAGCTCATAGTTTAGCAGAAGGCTGTTACTGACTGAATTGTGCCCCCCGAAAATCCATGTGTTGAAGTCCTAATCTCCACTGCCTCAGAATGTGACTGTATTTGGAGATAAGGTCTTTAAGGAGGCAGTTAAGTTAAAATGAGATCATTAGGGTAGGCCCTGATCCAATGTGGCTGATCTAAGAGGAGAAAATTTGGACACACATACACATAGCAGGAGAATGCCATGTGACCATGAAGACCTCTACAGACCAAGGAGAGGGGTCTTAGAAGGAAATAACCCTGGGGATGGCTTGATCTCCAACTTCTCTAGAACTGAGGAAATAGATTTCTTTTGTTTAAGCAAGGTAGTCCTTTGTTGCAGCCCTAGGAAACTAACACAGAGGCAATAGGCTTAAAGAAAAATTACGGTGCAAATTCTTTGTGACAGTATGAGCTCCCTAATAATCTAGAAGGTATAGGTGGAGTATCTTAGCTGTCCTGTGGCCTTGGGTAGATGGCAGGAACATACTGATGTTTTCATTCAATAGATATTTGAGCAGTTACTGCATACTGGTCTTAAGAGTGTTAGTTGCTGGGATAATAATAGTTTCTTGAGCATCCACTGTATTCTGTCACCATACTACCTGCTTGGTATATCACATGAGTAAGATCTAGTTCTTGCCTTCAAGAAGCTCCTGTCTAGTGGGAGGAGATGGATATGAAAAGAAATTCAATGAGAGTTAGAGGTGCTGGCATGTACTGGAGGCATAAAAGTGGGTGACATCAAGTCTACCTAAGGAGTTGAGGAAAAGCTTCCTGGAAAAAAGATTTGAGCTGAATCTTAAAAGAGCTGGGCTCAGTGAACAGATTAGGAAAGGTTGTCCCAGGGAGTGGGAATAGAATAAGCAAAGGTGTAGAGGTATAGAGCAGTATCCTATGTTTGGGAATACCGTGAATGTTTGTATGATTGGAGTAGAGGTTCTAGGTGGTTGTGTGACAAGAGATGAAGCTCAAGGGTCAGTAGAGACCAAATAATCAAGAGCCTTATATGTGAAGATAAAGAGTGGGCAATGAAGGGGCTTAAGCAGGTGATGAGACTTGGCTTTTAGAGAGACAGTTTGGAGACTGTGTCAAATGGGTGGGGGGTGGTTTATAAGGTTGTGTGGCCAAGGAAATTCATGAAGATTCTATCATGTAGATGGAGGAGAGAGAAGATGAAATCCTGAATGAAGTCAGTAGCAGTAGGTATGGAGGTGAGAAATAGTTCTGAGGAATAGACAGTGGTGTGCTGGAGCCATTTGTGCACATCTCTTCCAAACTCCATGTTCAGTGACCTCACATTGGTGGCAATGGTTGGGGTATTTATGTCACAGACATAGACAAGTACTGCAAGTTTGGACTTTTTTTAAATTATTTTTTTAGCCTGGAGAGCTGATGGTTAAACATTTACCTGCATACCACTGAATATTAAGAAGGTAGAGTTGGAAACTCATTTAATGTAGAGGTAAAAGAAGAGATTGCAAACGATGACCCACAGATTTGTGGCTTGGGTGAGGGATGGGATGGAGTGCTTTTCTTTAAGGTGAGGAAAACTGGAAGAGAAATAGATTTGGGTGAGGACTTAGAGAAGAGAGACTGTAGGTACAATATAATTTTAGGCCTGGTGAGTTGAAACGTGTGGGAGAATTTAGTTGGAAATGTGTAAGAGGTAGACAAGTATTGAGAACTGAAGCCTAGGGAATGGGATTTATGAGTAATTTGAAGCTGTGGAAATCTGATCACTCAGAGTAGTAAGAAAAAGACCAAACCTAGAGCTCTGGGGGAAGCCCAGCATTTGAGTAGAAAGAAGAAGAGCCAGCACAGTGAGGAATGACCAGACATGGAGGAGACAGCCTCTAGATGGCCTTTTCCCAAGTGCTCAAGAACCCATTCATTACTTGTCCCAAGAGCAGGTGCTCCACTGAAGCTTTCCTAAGTTGGCGGTGGGGCTCTGAGGGAGAAATAAAGGCTACTTTAAAACACACCCTCAGATTCTCCTGCGTTGATCAGAGTTTAGATCACTGTTTTTCATCTAGTGGATCTCAACCAGTGTGTTTAGAACAGAGAGTGGAATAGAATTGAAAACTTCATAATGCTTTGTGCCTAGTAAGGGTAGGTTACATTGTACTTGTCAGTTAACATGTGTTTTTTTGTATATTTCTGTTTCAGATGTATGTATGTGTGCGTCTGTATAGTTGTTACGATATAATGTGTATATTTCTCACTGTGGGTTATAGAAGAAAAATTTGGAAGCCACTGGTTTAAATGATTCCCTTGTTAAAAAATTTGTAGTTTGACAAATCTTTCCCATACCTAACACGATTTCTCCTGGTCAGCTTCTTTCTGATCCAAATTCTCCTCCTTCTAGCCATGAGTTGATGGCAGCCTTCCCAGTCCTTATCAAGTATCGGGTGGAATGTCTCTGGTGGTATTTTTTTTTAGGGCATGGCTCACTTCCTTCCCCTTTTTGCCAATGAAAAGAAACATGTCTCCACAATGAGCTCAACCCTGCAGGGTTTGCCCTGTAAACCTAGACTTTCCCAAGGCTATGAAAATCCACTCTTCTTAACTGGCTCTGGGACCAGACTCGTTCAACTGGTTTGTTTCCTGTGAGGCCTTTTAATTGCAAAAAAATAACTGTTAAATCTATGAAACTTAGATTGTTTTACTTGGATGAGCCTGTATTTATCGTGGAGAAGTTCTTTAGTTTGTAATTGTTGCCCTTAATGGAAAGATGTTTGTAGAAGGAGGCCTGAAATGTTTTTGTAAACTGTTTCCAGAATCAAAGGGAGTTGAAAGAAAAAGTTTACCTCCTAAAGCATTGATAGTCTTTATTTTGGGGTTAGATTTTGTAATAGATCTCTGGGCTATGTCTTCTTTTAGAGGATTCATTTCTGTGCTATGTGTCTATCAGAATAGGATGTTCAGTATGTGAAGTACGTCTGAGTCCTTTGAGTCATTCACAGCTGGAAAACTCGGACCTCATCTGTGTGATTCAGCTTCACTGATGTACTCATTTTCAAAGTTGAAGTCTATTTGATATTAAGAGAAATTTCGGCTTTTAAGTTTTAGATGACTTTTTAGATAAAGTATTTTTTAAGTATTTGAAAAGTCTATTTTTCATGCTATTTCTAATGAAAAAGTTTCAACCAACAAATGCTTTTGGTGCCTTTTCGTGTATACTGAATTCTACAAAATATACGGGGAAATATGAAAGTTACTAAAGAGGAAGAAAGGATAAGTAGTTAAGTATAGACTGTCATATATGGGCTGTGTGATAATGTGGCATTAGATGAATTATTTAAACTTTCTGTGGCTTGGTTTCTTCATACAAAAGGTGAAGATGGTAATAGTATTTATCACATTGAGGATTAAATGATTAAACACACAAAAAAAATCCAAAAATCGTCCCTGATGCATAGTACATGTTCAATAAAAGTATTATACTATTATTATGAAGGTGTAGCCTTTTTATAAGTTCATGAACAGCAATGCAGGGGAGTTGGTTAGCAAGTATTTTTTGGGAACTCTGGCACAGTTCCAGATCACGGAAAGACAGATAAAGACATCACATCTCATATCAAATAATGAGATGTATCCACATGTTCTTATAGTAGCTACCCGCCTTTCAGTTTTCTAAGTACTTTCTAAGTAGGGAATCACTTAATTCTTTCAACCATGCTAAATGATTAAGCCATTTGTTGAAGGTTTTAGAGACAGCTAGTGTGTAATGGAGGCAGGCTTTTAATCCATGCAGTGAACTTTCAGGCCAGCTCTTTAATGACTATTATGGATAAGTCCATATGTTTGCTGTCTTCAGGTAGCTTACAGTTTGTATAAGGAGGTAGATATATTAGGAATCAAGTAATTCTATTATTAGCAGTAATAGCTACCATTTATTGAATGCTTATAAGAAGCAATAAAGAGCGTAGACTCTGAGACAAATTGCTTGGGTGTAATTCCTGTCTTTGCTGCTTATTACCTATGTGATTTTGGACCACTTACTCCCTCTGTTCCTGTTTACTTATCCATAACGTGTTGTGAGGATTAAATGAGTTAATATATGTAAAGCACTTAAAATAGTGCTTGGCACATAGTGCTATATAAACGTAAGTCATTCCTAATAGGACTACAGTTATGGCCTGTTTTAATCCTCATGCCATTCCTGAGAGGGTTTTTCAGATAAGTAAACTTAGACTTTGGGCAGTGAAATACCTTGTTGAGGTCACCCAGTGGTGGACAGGAAGTGCAAGTACAGTACTTCATTCCTGTTTGCTCCTGAGGCTTGTGTTCTTAACAGTGTATGGTACTGCCTCTCTAGAACGCAACATGAACTAGGACGTGTGCTGTAATACAGACTTAAAGTGCGGTTCAGCTGAGAGCTGATTCTCTGTGA
This sequence comes from Ursus arctos, assembly GCF_023065955.2. NCBI lineage: Eukaryota > Metazoa > Chordata > Mammalia > Carnivora > Ursidae > Ursus > Ursus arctos. The sequence continues at coordinate 41,897,059 of NW_026622786.1, read as the reverse complement.
CTGAGATGGGTTCTAAAGCTTTAGAGAGTGCTGGGGGCTGGGAGAAAAGGTAAGATTGGGAAGGAACTTCCCCAAAGAGAAAGCCATGGTTTTTGGTAGGTCTCAATGGTATCAAGGACCAGTGTCCTATTTCCATGGAACTCCCCATGAGAGGTGACAGGACACCTGATGGAGTTGCATAGGGTATTAGAGCCTTAAGAACTGTGACCTTGCAAGCTGAGGTGAAGGACACCCTGTGTCCTGGGCTTGGGCTGCAAGTGGACCCACTGAATTGGACATAGAGTTTCAGGGTAGGGTCTGTGTTGGACTGAGCACATTAGCCCTCTTGTTCCTCAGAGAGGAAGACAGATTTACCTAACAGAACTAAGAGTCAGTTTCTCACCCAGTCTCTGGAGTGGGGGCTTAAAGTCTGGTTCAATCTGACATTTCTTATACCCAGAATTATGGAGTAAAATTTTAAGTCCATTTCAGAAATTTAAGTTGGTGTTCAGGGAAGGGAAAGATATGAGTAGGCTGGACTAGGTGAGAGATTCCTAGAGAAGATTGCATTTGAACTTGGCCTTGGCAGATGGAAAGAAAAGTATAGACAAGGAGGGTTTTCTGTGGGAAGTGTTCAGGACAGTGAAGAGCCTGGGCTTGTAGGAGCTGCAGTAAATCAGTTTGCAAAAGCAGTTTCTGGGTTCTTTATTTTTTTAATTTTAAAATTTAAATTCGATTTAATTAACATACACTGTATTATTAGTTTCAGAGGTAGAATCCAGTGATTCATCAGTTGCATACAACACCCAGTGCTCATCACTTCAAGTGCCCTCCTGACGAAAACAGGGAGCACATCATGGGAGACCCTTAACTATAGGCAACAGACTGAGGGTTGCTGGAGGGGAGGTAGGTGAGGGGATGGGGTGGTTGGGCTCTTCTAAGAAGAGTTCTGAAAACTAGGTGGGGAATCTGAGGTTGTTTTTGAGGATAATAGGGAGTCATTTAGGTATTAGAACTGAAGAATGACATGATGAAATAGATTTTGGGGCAGTTAAGCCCGGAAAAACAATGTGGCTGTATTTTATAGAGGAGAACCTGTGTAGAAGGCTCCTGTAGCAATGCCTGAATGAGGGATCAGGGCTGGAATTAGGGGCAGCAGCAGGCATTTGAAGGAGAGAAAAAAGCCTGAGTAATATTGCCAAGGCAGAAATGGCGGTTAGGGGCTGAACTGAGGCTGCTTGAAGGAGAAGAGAGAAGAGAAGAGAAAGTTCAGAAGCAAATGTCACTCCCAAGATGTCTATCCTCAGAGCCTGTGTAATAAGAGTGATTAGAAATGAGGCAGTTTGAATGTGGAAATTGTTTGGGGGAAATTCGGGGAGAGATGTTCAGTTTTCGATATTTTGCATTTTATCTGACAGTGGCACTCTCTTTCATGTATTTTTTGGCAAAGGTTTAAAGTCTTCACAATGATAAATTTTGGGGATAGAACATAGCACTTAATCATCTTTTTATGTCATAGTTTGTTCTGCCCTTCTATCCAGCTAGGTGTTGGTTTGGCATTTACCACAAAGTTACTATGGGAGAAGATAAATGAAGAGCTAAGTTCTCTTTTGTGGGGGTGTGGCAGATGCGTTAGATGCATACTGAGTGTAACTGATAAATGTGTTTTCAGTGTAAAGACCCAGCTGAATACAGACTCAGGCTAAACATGCACTCTTCCTAGTATAGTTGTAAACTGTCATTAAAATAAAATTTATTAAATGCTGACATTTTTAATTGGGAAAAGTGAATTTATAATCCATAATACCAAGAACTTTGTAATCTATGCTTCCCAAGACACTTACCTCCAACAGTGATTGGTTTCTTAGAACTATAATGTTTCAGGAGAATTTGGAGTTAATAACAACCGTGAATAGAAGACAGATAACAGTTTTCAACTGTTCTTAAGCTTAGTAATAGCAGTGTAGGAGGAAGGGGGCAAAAATGCTAAAATGTAAGCAGCTTCCTTAATATGACTGAATAGTATAAATATAATGTCACTTATTAGAAAAACAGGAATTATGTTAATAATACACATTCCACCAGAGTATTTGTACAATGGGAGTTGTCATATAGGAAAATGGATCTAACAAATTGTGCTCAAGATTGTGGTAAGAGTATGTTTTCAGAAAAAGTTAAGGAGATTATTCCTTTTGTGTATGGAAAATGATTGCTATATTGAATGAAAAGGCAGATTATAAAACAATGGGTGGTAATATCCCATTTCTATAAAAATGGTCTTTAAATGTAGAAGAAAAATGACTTACTAGTGTATGTGTATTGAAATTTAATGGTTGTTTAGGTGGTGAGTTTGAGTGACTTCTTTCTTTAGGATTCTTGTATTTTTTGCATTTTTAATATAAAATGAACATACTAACTTTCATAACCAGAAAATAATTATTTAGAAAAAGAGGCTAGCATTTCTAGGCTAGGAAGTAGGGAAACTGAATCGTTCTACTTTTAGTGGCTTTATAATTTTTAGCTATGTGATTCTCATTTTTTTAAAAGATTTTATTTGAGAGAGTGTGTGCACGAGAGAGGGGGAGAGAATGAGAGAGAACGCAGGCAGGGGCAGGGGGAGAGGGAGAAGCAGGCTCCCACTGAGCAGAGAGCCGGACGTGGACGTGGGGCTCGATCTCAGGGCCCTGGGATCATGACCTGAACTGAATGAAGGCAAGTGCTTAACCGACTGAGCCACCCAGGCGTCCCTGATTCAATCCTCATTTTAAACAGTTTTCTTTAATATTATAAATGGTTCTGTGTTAGAAATGTGGTAGAATATTCCATTGTATCAATTCTTTAAGTTGTTTTTGTAACTACTTTTCGTACCTTTTTAGAAGGCTGGTAGAAAAATATGTAGTGTAAACCAATAAAGTGAACAATAACTTTTGATATTTTTGAAATCTTACGATAAAATCATACTGTGCAATAGAATAAATTTTTTGCCCTCATATTGGAGTCCAGAGGTTTGTAATCTTTTTTGTAACACAGTGCCTCTGGATTAAAGCTACAAACCTTCCCAGAGGTACACATTAACTTTTGCCTGTAATCTCAAGGAGTGTTAAAAACAGGGCTGAGTTCTTCTCAAATGACCTCATAACTGAGGAACAAGATTTCGGTTACAGTTATTCCATTTCCCATAAATGTCATGCACTGTTCAGTCTCATCAAAGGAACAGTTAAGAGCAGCTCTGTGTGTGTGTGTGTGTGTGTGTGTGTGTGTGTGTGTGTGTTTTGCGGGGTTGGTTCACGTGTTGCCAGCCCTTTGATCCAGTGGACAACTGATGCCTTGTGCATGTGGCATCCACTTCTTTCTTTTTATCTGCCCCAGCATCCTACCAGCTGAATTAGGAAACAAAACAAAAACTCATAGCTATTCTAAAGGAGTCTGAGAAATGTTGATGAGAGGAAGGACCCATGGAAAAGAGGAATGTACAGTTAAAATTTTAGATTTTGGGACACAAGCTAGATTTTAGGTCAGCTGTGCTGAGAAGTGTGTGTTTGTGCATGTGTGTGTTGGGGTTTGGAAGTAGGGTAGTGAGCACTTGGGCTGTTTATAGACCATTCCATTTGTGTATGTCCAAGCATTGGAAGGGCTGTTGAGAAATTGCTTCAGTGCTTAGAATTCTGTATTGTGAGATGTCTTTTAGTTGGAGACAGTGGAAAACCTTACCAAACTGGCTTGTGCAGAAAAGAGAATCTTATAAATCAACTGTCCATGAGTGATGCTGGCATTAGCAAAACTCTGTGGATGGCCTGTTTAATGTGATTGGGACCTAGTTTCTCGTTCTTTGTGCACTGCTGCCTGAAGCATCAGCTTCATTGTTCATATATCATCTTAAGGTTAGCTTGACGCTGTGTCCCAAGGTTGTGGTCAGCAGCTGTTGGGACCGTGTGCTTCCTTATTCATGTAGAACAGAAAAGGGAGAGTGTCCTTGTCTCAGAATTTCTAGCAAAAGTCCTCAGATTCATTCTGACTTAACTGACTTTGGTCAATGCCCACGTCTGAAATAGTCACTTGTGATGAAGGGAATCCATTAGGTTTTCCATCCCTGAAGCTGGGAGCAGTCAGCTTTCCCTGAACCACAGCGATCCTCAAATGACCGATGGATACCGAGAAGACAACCAATGGGATGGACGCTGGCAGACCTCCACTACTGAGTGCCCCCATGAGGGGTTGGGTTTAAACTCAGCCACTTTGGAAAATCTGAGTGGAGCAATGGGAGGGTCTTGTGTTGTTTCCACCCTCCTGTAAATTGAAGCGGGGTGGGGGGTGGGGGGATCATAGTTTTATGGAAAAGACCAAATACAGAGGTCTCTTTTTTATTCTATTTAAAGTGACAATTTTCTGCACACTCTTAGAAAACCAATGCAAATATTTCTGATTGGGGAGGGAGTTCGGGAAGAGCAGATTTCTCCTCCCCAGGTTGAAATGTACCAGCAGAACCATTCTATAACACGAGCCAGGCCACCGGGCTGAGCACATCTTATATATTAGCCATGGGAATGTTTAAAACAATACCGTATGTAGGTATTTTTCTAATTTTCTGGATAAGGGCTTATTCTTCACGTTTACACCATTTGTAAACAGAAGAGCTGGGTTTTAAACTCAGGTTTTCTGATTCTGAAGTCCATCTTGTTCCCTGAGCAAGTGTTGGATGTAGCTGTGTCTGTCTGTACCCACCTCCTGTTGAAATCCTGGCTCTGCCCCGCTTATGAAAGTGATGATCCATACTCTACCCATACCCAACTAGGGCCCTCGTGGGACCAGAACAGACCTCGTTCTGTGCCGAAGTTTTCTCCACTATGTCATCCTGTGTCAGTTGGGGATCTATGCCATATTGTACGTGCTCCTTCTGAAAACAGGGCTTTAGCTTCTGTCAGCCCCTCTTATTTCTCTAGAGGTCAGAGTGGGACTAGAGACAAATGTCTTTCTTCTCTGCTTCCCATTTTCTCCACTTGACCTTGAAAATGCCAGTTAAAATGGAGTATATAAACATCTTATTTTAAAACCTATATATTCTTTTACTATTTTTTTTTCTTGATGTAAAAGCCCCTTTCTTTGAGTGGAGGACACAAACTGGAGTTCTGTGAAGTCTTATATAATTATAACCTTAATGCATGCCTGCGGGTTCTGTTTCATTTTTAAAAACTAGATATGTGAAATGCTGGATGTTTAAAGATATTTTTCCTAATCTAGTGTTGTCTTGCCCACACCTTTTTTTTTTTTTTTTTTATCTTGGCCTCATGGAATCTTTCCAAAGCAGTTAACCTACTTTTCCTAGCAATAATAACTCCTTGGTTCACACTTTATTTCATCAGGACGTGTACTTTTAAATTAAATTACGTAATTCGAGTAACAGATACAATTGCCACAAAAGGGGTTTGGGAACAAATGTCACTGCTTCTTGGTGCCTTCCTCCTCAGCTGTGGGAGCAGCCGTGCACCCATAAGCTGTGAGTTCTGTGCCCCTCGTGACCTGCAGCAGGTGGGTGGGTAGTCTGTCTGCTTCACAGGAGTGAGGAGCCCTGAATCTAGTGAATCCAGCTAGCTGCAGGCTGGTTACTAGTGTCTGCCGTATGAACTGCATCCCTCTCCTCACTCAACCCCAAGAGAGGCCTCATGTAAACTTGTTCTTGGGAAGTGAAGGGACTGCTTTAGGGCTTGCCCTGGTTTGTTAGACATGCGTAGGCCAGCACCCCAAAAGTAGACCAGATGAGAAACATTCACAGCCTTCGAAACATTCAGCACGGAAGTACAGAACTTGTTTTTTACCCCTCTGGGTGAACAGGACCATCCTGCCTGTTTTCATGTATAAACTGGTTGATTTATGTCCCTGAATCATAGGATCAGAGAGAAACATGGCTTCTGTTTCCTCAACTGTAAAAGCTGCCTTTCTGGAGGCTGGGTCAAGCCAGAACTTAAAATTTAACTTTTGGTGCCACCAAGTGGTTGGTTTTGAGTTAACCACTCCCATGGAGAAGGATGGTTTGACAAACGACTGAAAAAAACCCAAAAACAAATTGGGGTGAATCGGCAGAGCACATAGGATTTTTAGGACAATGAAGCTACTCTGTATGCTACTGTAATGGTGGACCAATGTCATGAAATTTTCCGAACCCAGAGAATGTGCAACACCAAGGGTGAAGCCTAATGTAAACCCCGGACTTTAGGTAATGATGTGTCAGTGTAGGTCTGTTGATTGTAACAAATGTACTCCTCTGATGGTGGATGGTGATGACGGGGGAAGCCGTACATATGTCGGGGCAGAAGTTATATGGGAAATCTGTCTTTCAGTTTTGCTGTGAACTTACAATTGCTTTAAAAAAATCTTATTTAAAAAAAAAAAAACTTCCATTCTACATTTTCCCTTCTAGCTACTGGTATTGCAAGTAAGAGCAAGGTAAGATAGAGATATCATCTAGGGAGGTTGGCTGACTTCTCCAGCATTGATGACAATCCCTTGATAAAGTTCCCACATTCCAGAGGCTGCATCCTAAGCTTTGTAAATCTCAGAAACCTTTTATTTTTTCACTATCTCCGGAGTTGTTCAATTTTCCAGGGTTATATCATGCTCACTAAACGTTCAAGAGACTTGTTAAGTCAGAATGCTAGTGTAGTACTTTACAATTAGAAATGTCTGTGTAGTGGGAGAACAAAACACAGGTGTTAGCTGAGCAGTTCATTCTCTGCCCTGTAGGAAATTTATATGGGAAGACAGATTATACTGAGTAGGTTGCTTGGCGAATACGTGGTGGTGGTGGTGGTGGTGGTGGTGGTGGTGGTGGTGGTGGTACGGTAGAGGGACTGGGGGGGGGGGTGTAAGGTTGTTTATCTTGAAGGTTAGTATCATTGAGCTGATACTGCCTTTTTTTTTTTTTCGAGATTTTATTTGAGAGAAAGAGAGTGTGAGTGTGTGCCGTGCAAGAGCAGGGGGAGGGAGAAGCAGGCTTCCTGCCAAGCAGTGAGCCCAATGCAGGTCTTCATCCCAGGACCCTGGGATCATGACCTGAGCCAAAGGTGAGACTTAACCGACTGAGCCACTCAGGTGCCCCAAGCTGAGACTATCTTAAGCACCTAAGGTCTATATGTGACTCAGCTGGGAATATGTTGCTTGGCAGTGCTGATGACAGACTGACCTCATCTTTTTCTTTGGGCACTCTTTTGGAAACTATGCTGAACATCTTGCTTCCATTAACTCATTCTTCCCTCAGGGCACAGTATGACTGGCAGGGCACATGCTGTAGGCTTGCCAATAAAGCCCTGGTCTCTGGAGAATCTGTCTGGTCCCCATGATTAACTTCAGCATCATCAGCCACCGTTTGTAGGTTTTTGCTTGGGAGAACCGGTCTCTTTATTGCATGATAATTTTTAATAATTTCATTCTGAGAGGAAGGCTTGTTTTACGTTTTGGTGATTGTGTCCCCCAATGCAGGTTGAAATTAATATGTAAAATCCTTAATCATTTTGGAGTAGATTCCTAATAGCAAAACAGTACTTGCTGACGGCAGGGATTATTCTAGGTTCTAAGTCAGTTAAGATGCATTTCTGCGGCTCACTCGATGTCTGTCTTCAGAGCTTTGTACAGACCTCACTACCTACTTGCATATACCTGTGGTTCCTCATTGGAGCTCCATTATCTCCAGTTCTTGGTATGTTCTCTCCCTGCCCCCATTATTGTCCCTTGTCCCAAACTGCTGCCACATAGAGTCCTCAGTCGGGAGTACTTGGGGGGATATTTACAAAGTTATAAATTGGTAGCCTGTGACTAGAATTGGAGCCACAGATCTTTTACTTTTGCCAATCTGTTGTTTTTAAAAGCTTGACTTACTTGACAAAACATAAAAATGAGGAGATTCGTAGAGAACCCTGAGTATCCAGTTTCTTTGCATACAGGTTGCTCCAGTTACACAGGACCTACATTTCCAAAGGGCAGTAAGTTATTGGAGTGGCCTAGAGAGGATATGAACCTTGGAGTTATCCTCAGGCCCCACCCTACCCTTTCACTCATTTATGTTACTACTTGGTCTTGGGGAAGGGGTGACTCTTGGCGACTCTAGGAAAAACAAAAGAAAAATGAAACACAACAAGCCTAAGGAAAGCAGTGGTTTTCCATGGAGGATTTTTTTTTTTTTGCTTCCTGTTCTTTTGCCTGCCTTCTGAGGGGAATTCCTTCCTAACTTGTTCTTAGCCTCTATAGAATCCTGCTTCTCTCAGTACGACACTTCTGAATATATCCTCTGTGGTTGCAAGAGGGGTCGTGTTGGAATGTCACTGGGGAAAGCATACAGACTTTGGGGTCATAAGACCTGGATTCAAATCCCAGTTTTGCTCCTTACTGAGTTCAGTTTCCTTTTCTGTAAAACGAGGGCTGTAACTTATCTCATGGGTTGATACGAGTATTAAATGGGGTTTTGGATATAGAGCATCATGCAGAAGGCAGGTACTCAAACAGTAGCACCTCCATCTCTCTCCTATCAAGACAGGACTTTTCCTTCTTCGTGACCTTAATGAAGTCCGGCTGAACTTCTGCCCCTGCTCTCCTGTTACTTACACCCCTTTAGTCTTATAATAAAGCTAACTTTTATTTTTTATTCCTTATAACTTCCAGTCTTTCCCAACCATACATTTCAAATAGTTCCTTTTCTTTTTGTAGCCAGACTGTGTGTAGAATATAAGAATAATAATGGTAGGTTAATTTATTTTGAGGAAATTCTATAAGAAGGTATATCTTCTGTCAGATCTCTAATTTTGTATATTGTTTTATGATAGAAACTACATTTGCTTTTATAGCAATCTGTTGAAATTCTGAGTATACACACCTTTCTCCCTCCATTGTATGTTTATAGAAGTAGAGCCAAGGTCAAATGCTGGAAAGTCATCAACAGAAAAAATTTGTACTGGAAGAGAGACACTTCGCCTGAGAGCAAAGGGTCCTGCCACCATGGAAGACATGGTAGGTTATGTTTATTTAATTCCCATTCTGCTTGGAAATGTGTTTATTAGAGCTGGAAATAAAGATAAAGCCACAAAGTTAAACAAAATACCATATACTCTAATTAAAGCATGGACTTTAATTCACTGCCTACTTTAAGAATTTGAAAATTATTGAAAGCATCTAAAAAAGAAATGTAGAAAAATAAGTACAAGAGAAGAAATTGTGATCTATAGCTGTCTTTAGCTATCTGCAGACAATGTTTGCTAGGATCTGTAGACATCTGGACTGGCTCAAAAACTTAACCAAAGTTGTCTGAGAACCAAGAGTAAGTCTCAGAATCATCTGTAGTAGCAGGCACACTTAAGGTTTTGATAATGAAAGGTTATATTCATGAACTCCAGTCTCTTTAGGTAAAACATTTTGTAGTCATCTTTGACTCTTCTCTTTCGTGTTCCATGTCCCTTCAATTAGCAAATAGACCAGAATCCAGCAACTCCTCACTTCTGCCCTCATCACTCTGGCCCAAGGCACCTACATCTTGTCCTAAATATTGCAGTCACCTTGTGTTCAGTCTTCCTGTGTTCACCCTTGCCCTCTTTCCCTCTGTGCTCAACACCAACAGCCAGAATTAAAAACACAAATGGTTACTTTTCTGTTCCTAACTCTCTAGGGGTTTCCCATGCCACTCAGGATAAAAGCTAAAGTCCTCAGAGTGACCAACATGATCGGACTCTGCATTTCTTCTCTGATCTCATTTCCCACCACTCTCCTCCTGGCTCTAGCTGCTTCAGCCACATGGGTCTCCTTGTTGTCCCCAAATACTCCAGATGCATCATAACTATTGCTGTTCCCTCTCCCTGAATGCCTTGCCCATTTAGGGGTAGGGCTCTACTGATTTCTTCAGGTTTCTGTCCACATATCACCTTCTCTAAAAGGCCGCCTTTGATTATCTTGCATAACGAGCAATTCCTGCCACCCCTCCCCCTGCCCAATCTTCCTTGCCCTTAATTTTCTTTAAAGCACTAAGCACAATAGGACACATTGTATCTTTGTTTCTTGTCTGTTTAGTTCCTTTGCTCACATGTCTTGTTCACTGCCTTCACCCCAGCGCCTAGAATAGTACCTGACACATCAAAGGAGTTCACATCTTTGCTGATTTAATTAATAAATAATGCATTTAAATTTGAGAAGAGTAGAGTTTTGCTAATTGACTTGGTCAGTGTTTGAGGGACAAACACCAAAAGGGGAAGAGAGAGATGGAGGGAGGAAAGGTGGAAGGAGAGAACAGCAGGGGTTAAGGGAGACAGGGTAAGGACTCAAGGTGACAAGTGGTGGTCTGCTCACCCAGTGAAGTTGTCCTGTATGTGGGGGTGAGGGGGGTTTCAGGCATGCATCTGAGGCTAGGGAGCTCCTGCAGGCAGAGGGTACAAGTGCCAGACCTGGCTAGTTATGTGTCCATATTGTCCTAGGATTCCCCATGTTTTTGAAGAGCAGAAGAGTAAGGCGAACAGTGAGGAGGCCATTTTCACAGAGTGGGATCCCAGAGGTTGTTGGGTGACGATGTCCAGGGTCAGTCATGGCGGTGGTTTGTTGGAGCAGACACTCAAGGAACCGTGAGGCCAAGGTTGTGCTTTTGAGTGTTTGAGTCACCCAGGATGTTGTCAGTTGGGGGGAATCCTGAGGAAGACTCTGAGTTGGTACCTGGGTACTGGGTAGTGAATGAAAGGATTGGCATGGAGGCAAATGCCAAGGAAGAGACCTGGGAGGGCCAGAAGCCTTTTGCAAATGAGATACGATGAGGTATGTGGAAAAACTCAGGGCAATGACATCTGGCCATCCTGAGTCTCTACTTTCCCGGTGTCCTGCATACTCTTAGGCATATTGCTGCGGGCCAGTAGGTGTTCATTGCATGACTGAACAAACCTGAGTAGAAGAAAGGAATCTGGAAGAGAATGGAAGAACAGTGCAAGGGAGCTGGCAGGGGGAGCCAGGAGAATGCCCACTGCTTTCCAGTCCAGGTTGGGAGGAACAAAGGACAGATCTTAAAACTACTTATAATGGAGGCAGAGGCAGTGGGAAAACTCCATGTTGCTTCAGGAGGAAGGTCATTGAGTAGTTAACATAATTGATATGTGTTGAGTACCTGCTATGTGTAAGGTGCTGGGATGAGAAAGAGCAGCTGAAGATCTCTCTGGGGAGGTAGGAAAGATTTATTTGAAGATAAACATCTAAAACTCCATTCCTATTGCATAGCCTGTTTCATTAAGTAGGGTAATTGAAAGTAGCTTCTAATAAAAGGAAAAAGCTAGTTTGGTACTCATAAATTTGTTGCAAATGACTTATCATCTAAAGAATTTATAAATATGAAACAAGTCACCTCCTTATAACCTAGCACAAATTCTGAAAACTGTGGAAGAATTCCACCTGCATACCTCATAAATTATTCAGTATGTGTTTCTTGAGACAGGCACAGTCCTGGTGCTAGTGATATAAAGATGAATAAAGACCTTGTTCTCCTTTAAGGCGAGAGAGGTGTTGAAAGAAGCTATTGAAAACCAGGGAATAGTTTTAATGTCATAGAGGAGGGCTGATCAGCTGCTGTCAGGGATGGGGAGAGAGAGAGAGATGGGGGGGAAATTCCATCCTGAAGAAATGATTGAGTTGGTTAAAGGTGGGGAGGAGAATGTCTAGGCCTGAAACAGTGATGGGCTTTGGGGGACGTTGTGAGCATCCATGGGATTGGAGTGTGGAGTGCTGGAGGGTCTTGTGGGGGTTGAGGAGGCCTGGGTCAGAATGTGAAAGATCTGTGGAAATGGGGGAGCCATTTAAGAATTGTGAGAGGAGCAACATGGTCCATTTTGCATTTTAGAAAAATCCCTTGGTTCTAGTGGATAGATTGTTGAGCAGGGTAGATTTGGGGGGATGAACATTGCAGGCAGGGAAAAAAATTTAGAAAACTTCTGCAAATACCAAAAAAGCTGAACCCAGGCAGTCAGAATGCGAGTGGAGAAGAGGTGATGAGATCAAGAGCTATTTAGGAGGTAAAATGGTAATATATTGATGTCTGATTGTGTATGGGAATTACTGATATTTGTTATGAAAACCTACAGTATGGCTGGTTGGATACAAAGGTGGACATCCAAGTTCCTTTGCATAGCCTGTTGCTTTACATAACACGTTCAAAATATACCATAAAGAAGGCAAGAGTGGTATATTGTACCTGTTACTGTTTTTAAGGCTTAGTTCATATAAATAAAAACATGAGAAAGTTGTAATATCCTCAAGGAAATAAAAATTGACATTTGTAATAAAATGCATATTTCTAATAAGTTTGGAGAACACAAAGCAACATATCTATAACAGTATTAAAAGTACTATGAATTTCTTACAATCTAATCTTGAATTCTATATTTGCACTGATAGTTGGTTATTTCACATCTTTGGGTAATTTCTTTTTCTTCTAGGAAGCCATTTAGAACCAAGTATTGAAGTAAACTGAATGTAGAATCAGACTTTGCCAACATTAAACCAAGATTTTCAAAGAATAATAAAATGCATCCAATCATGCTTTTCACTGAAACCTTTAATAATAGTTTTAGGAAGAACAAAATATTTTGATACCATTAATACACAAAAATTACTTAAAAATGTTTGTTGAGGTGCCTGGATGGCTCAGTCGGTTGAGCATCTGACTCTTGATTTCAGCTCTGGTCATGATCTCAGAGTCGTGAGATTGAGCCCTTCGTTGGGCTCCATGCTCAGTGAGGAGTCTGCTTGTCCCTTTACCTCCCCCTCAGATCCTCTGCCTGCTCTCTCTCTTTCAAATAAATAAAATCTTAACAATAACAAAATGATTGTTTCATCATTTCATCCTTATAACATTTCTATTTTTTGTGTATTTTTATAATGTACACAATATATTAATATAGTAATGTATATAATTTATGAAAGACACATTCTATTAAAAAAAATGTTTAAAGAAAGGGTGCCCAACTCTTGATCTCAGGGTTGTGAGTTTGAGCCCCACGTTGGGCATAGAGCTTACTTCAAAAAGTAAAATACAATAAAATGTTATTAAAATTAAAAAGAATCATTAAAGAAGACCATTTACCTGATACAAACAAACTTTATTCGTGAAGTGGACAGTCTCAGAGAATTGCAAAATGGGGTAGAAAGCAAGAAGCGTTGATAGGATAAAGAATAAAGAACAAGTAAGAGAAAAATAGAAAACATTTGACCGGCTGGGGCCACATAGTCATTCTTTGTTTGGGGTGAGAAGTCCCAGAGTTGGCTTGTGTTTGGAGATCGGCTGACTGGATTATACTGTGTTTCTGATTAAGCAGAGTATTTACAGGGACAGGAAAGTTAGATAACATGACACCTTGGGCAGGGCAGCTCCGTCTTGGACCTAGAAAATTATTTCAACAATACAATAAAATTAAATAAAAAGTAATGTTCAGAAATGTTTGGCTCATTGCACTACTGGGTATTTACCCCAAAGATACAGACGTAGTGAAGAGAAGGGCCATATGCACCCCAATGTTCATAGCAGCAATGTCCACAATAGCTAAATCGTGGAAGGAGCCGAGATGCCCTTCAACAGATGACTGGATTAAGAAGTTATGGTCCATATATACAATGGAATATTACTCAGCTATCAGAAAGAACGAGTTCTCAACATTTGCTACAACATGGACGGCACTGGAGGAGATAATGCTAAGTGAAATAAGTCAAGCAGAGAAAGACAACTATCATATGATTTCTCTCATCTATGGAACATAAGAACTAGGATGATCAGTAGGGGAAGAAAGGGATAAAGAAAGGGGGGGTAATCAGAAGGGGGAATCATGAGAGACTATGAACTATGAACTATGAACTATGAGAAACAAACCGAGGACTTCAGAGGGGAGGGGGGTGGGGGAATGGGATAGGCTGGTGATGGGTGGTAAGGAGGGCACGTATTGCATGGTGCACTGGGTGTTATACACAACTAATGAATCATCGAGCCTTACATAGGAAACCGGGGATGTACTGTATGGTGACTAACATAATATAATAAAAAAATCATTAACAAACAAAAAAAAAATGTTTGGCTCACCTTGGGGTGAGCCATTAAAAGGTTTGGAGACCCTTCATCTGCAAGATGAAGGCCAAAGCCCTTTTTATGGCACACAAGACCCCTTAAGATCTAGTCCTGTCTGGCTATACTCTTTATCAGACTCTGTGACCTCACATAGATGTTGTGTATTAATTGCAATACTTTTTAAGACTTTATTTTTAAGTAATCTCTACACCCAATGTGGGGCTTGAACTCACAGCCCTGAGATCAAGAGTCACATGCTCCACTGACTGAGCCAGCGAGGTGCCCCTGTTGCATCCTTCTGTTTGCAGTGTGCCCTTTCCTGCTTATCTTCCGCCAGTGTATCTTTGAAAACAGTTTTGAAGTCATCTTCTTTCTCAAGTCTTCTGTGACTCTTAAGAGATTACTCAAAGGTAATTTAACCTTTGCCTGTGATGCCTCTTATAGCCTTTAATTTTTTTTCCTTATTATTACATAGTTATGTATTTTCACAGTTTTGTCTCCCCTTCTAGATTGCTAGCTACTTGGAGACTCTGTTCTGGTGTTCTTCTTTGAATCCATAATACTTAACACTGACACCTAAAATAAGTACTTACCGTATTGATTTGTATCGAATCACAGACACATTGTAGATCTATTTCCATCCGAAAGAGCTGATGTACACAACCGTGAACTGGCTCCACATCAGATTTTCCTTTATCCTTAGCCTTAACTTTCAAGAGATTTCATGTAAAAATAATATCTTATTTCTCTTTTCTTTGATAAAGCCCTCTGAGACCAAAACAAAAGCAATTGGAAAGATTGATGATCTTCTTGAATTATACATGGGAATTCAAGATATTGATTTAGGTAAGATTATATTATAAGTCTTACATTTCTTAGTTGAATTTAGTGCTTCTTTATGTTTTGCTTGCATTTATACTCAATGATACTTTTCAAGGTAAAAACTATTTGTAAAGTGCTGAGAAAAACATAATGAAAGTAAGGATATAAAACATAATAATGAAAAGACCTGGCCCTTACCGTTTACTAGCTGCAAGCCAAGTCAGCTTTTCTAAACTTCAGTTTTTAATCTACAAACTATAAACTATAATAATAATCTTCCTTCATGAGCTTGTTTTGTGGATTTAAAAATTGTATGTGAACAAATTTTATAAAGACATAACGAATGTATTTGATACATCAGATCTGCATTGATTAAATTATATGTTATGACACTGTATGCACGTAATAGGATTACTGAGACCCTGTGAGCAATGACTCAAACAGGAAGAAGAGGACACACCTGGTGTGTGACTGATCAGGGCCGTTGAGCTGGGCATTTCTTATGTCATCATTAGGATGTCAGGGTCTTGATTTATCAATTGCAAATAACAAAACAATAACAAACTGAATCCCAACTAACTTAAAGGATAAAAGAAAGGAAATATTTTGGTTCTTATAACTGAAAACTTCAGAGGTAGATCCTGGCTAGATCCGCAGTTCCCATGCTATCATCAGGATGTGGTTTCTCTGCTTTGCATTTAGGCTGCGTTTTAGGCCCCCATGGTGTCCCCTGGCAGCTTCAGGCCCTCCTTTGTGGAGTCAGAATGATGGCCACAGCTCCGTCCTCTACACCTTACTGTCAAGCATGGTGGGAAAGAGGGAGGGCGTTTTCCAAGTCATTCAAACAAAATGCTTGGGATTGACTCTGACTGGTCTGATTGGCTCACTGAGGCGGGGGTGGGGGGGATGGTGAGGTCTGGGTTGTATGCTCTACCTCTGGAGCTGAGAGGGACTGAAATACTAGGGCTGAGCTGGTGAAAAGTCCTGGCCTCTCCCATGTAGAAGCCAGAAAAAAGTGCCCTTGAGAAGGGCAGAGGGATGCTGGGTGGCTAAAGAGTAACTGTGCCCTGCAGTGGTGGGGTTTGTGTCTGCATCCAGCCGTGTGTGTGCAGAGTGTGTTTGTGTGGATCAGGTACTTAATACATTTGTTGAAGCCAAAGACTGGGACTGTTTCGTTTCCCTGCTACCAGGTGTCAGTAAAGTATTACTCGAGCTCAGGTAGAGTATTCGAAACTCATTATTCCTTTTCTACTTCCACTTTTTTCTTATAGAGTCTGTGCTTATGTTTATGTTTTTCTTGCCTTTCTGAACTTTTATTTTATTTTTTTTAAAGATTTTATTTATTTATTTGACAGAGAGAGAGAGACAGCCAGCGAGAGAGGGAACACAAGCAGGGGGAGTGGGAGAGGAAGAAGCAGGCTCATAGCGGAGGAGCCTGATGTGGGGCTCGATCCCATAGCTCCGGGATCACGCCCTGAGCCGAAGGCAGGTACTTAACCGCTGTGCCACCCAGGCGCCTCTGAACTTTTAAAATAAAATTTCTGTGTTGGATATGTAGATGCTGTCTGTAACTGAAGAAATACTAATACTCTTTTTTCTCGTTCCTTGATTCAAAATATAAAATTCGCATGTAAGAGATACTTGCTCCACACAGACAAGAAGTTAAATTATGCTATAGAAAGCCAGTGTCTTAAAACTTCTCTGCATAAAACTTTTCCTTAACCCTTTTGTGTTTGAAAAGACGCAGAGATTTGCATAAGTGAGATGGGCCTATGAAAATTATGCAAATGAAAGCAAAGGTCATTTATGAATGGCAGTGGTCTTAA
The DNA here is from genome assembly GCF_023065955.2 of Ursus arctos. Taxonomy (NCBI): domain Eukaryota; kingdom Metazoa; phylum Chordata; class Mammalia; order Carnivora; family Ursidae; genus Ursus; species Ursus arctos. Next base: position 41,880,373 of record NW_026622786.1, on the reverse strand, counting down.
ATGCAGATTAGACAGTTTGGTTAGAAAAATAATATACATATCTCTATTTAGTTGAGAAGTTTTCAGATAGTATAACTGAATATTATAAGATTCAGAAACTAGCATATCAATGCTAGATCTTGATGAACTCAGATTTAGGAGAACCACACTTTTCAAAGGGGAGAATTGAAAGCAGTCTTTAGAACTTAATTGTGGGTATAGTCCTTACAGTTAATTAAGTGTAAATTTGGAATAGTTAAATAGTTTTGTTTTTTGTTATTAAATATATACCAGTATACGTGGAAGAACGAGACGGGGGAGTAATTCTAAGTGAATTAAGGAGAAGTTCTTTAAGAATCCATTTCTTTCACTCTGACAAATTCAGGGCACTAAACATTCCTCACAAATTCCTTGTAAATTAACTCGTAGTCCCATTGTAAAGTTAATTAATCATCTGTAGCAAATTCCTCCAATGTCATAGAAAGTCATTATCATTATACATGATTAGCAATGTGATCAGTCATCGAGGGTGGTAAAGTTTAAGGAGAATAATTATTTGAAGAATGTCAACCATTGTTAAATTAGGAATTTCTGTCATTATTCAGATCTGATTAGCATGAAATACAAATCACAAATGTGACACTGATTCAACAGACAAGTGAATATATTTGCTTGTCTTTATTCTCAGTGTTCTTAGCTTCAGAAATGTTAAGTCTTAAGGCAAATTGCAGTTACGTCATGTTATTCCGGAGTTGTTAATATATATTACATAAAAACGTGAAAAAGGTAATATGGCAGTAAAATGACTAAAACCAAAACACTATCTTCATAAAGCTTTGGGATGTATTTACCACTTGAAAATGGAAAATAACTGAAATGAGTTTAGGAAGTAACCCTACAGGTGACAGTGCTTTATTTGGTTGTAAAGTTAAGGTGTGAACTATGACTTTTCAACTGACCCAATGCCAACATGTGTTGCCTTGGAATGTTATCCATGAGGGGAAAAATGTATTCTGGAAGATTTTGAGTCCTCTGTCATTTTGTAGGACATTGACCTAACTTAATGAAAAAGTTGTATCCTGTAAGTTCCCTCATGGATATTTAAGGCAACTGTGTTAATGATGTAAAGAACTATAACATGTCCTGATAATACCAGTTTAGGAGTTTGGAGATCATCCTAGCCGTGTCAGAATTTTAGAATTTCTAATTTATTAAGAGATCCAGAAATGTGTAGAAAAGAAATTTGAATGATAGATTCTAAGTAATTTTTTCTTATAAAATCTTTTTTAGCTCCTTAAAAAAAATACAATAATGGTGTTTTAATAGAGACAATTACATTTCTTCTTAGGATGATTTTCTTTCTTCCGTGAATTCAAAACCGTGAGTGTAGAAAGTCATCCTTTTCAGATTAAGCCAATGATTTTGGAAATACATTTTCATTTACAAAATACCATATTCAACATTGGTCGTGTTTTTGATGTTTGACTCCTGTCTTAGTTCCTTGAAATGGATTATTTATGAAAAGTCTTAGGGAAATAAGTGCCAAAGACCTCCCTTAGAAGGAGATACAACTACAGACTTAATGGTTAACGATGTTTAGGACTACTCTTTATTTAATCCTGCTGTGTGTCATTTTATAGATTCGAAAACCGATTCAGAGACGTTTGGTAACTTGCCCAAAGTCAGCTAATAAATTAAGAGCTGAGATTCAATTCTGGGGTTTTAATGCCAAGATTTTTCATCTGCAGGAGTATGTTATGTTTAAAAGTTCTGTTTAAGTATCTGAAAACGTAGTAGGAAATAGAGATTGACCTATATCACCAAAATAAGTTTGTTGTTAATAAATGTAAAAGTTGTTCAGTTGTGGTAATGATATAAAGATATTTTCAAATTGGCCAGTGGAGGTCAGCACTTAGCTGCTATATGTGGTATAACAATTCTTTCAGTGGATTTTTTTTTTTTTTTTTTTTGCCATATTGCATTTGGGTGTTAAATATTATTTCAGTGTATTGCAGATCCATTGTAGGTGAAAAGTGTTTTAGTAGCTGTCATATTAATGTGATATAGCTTAATAAATAGTGCTTCATTTTGCTAAAAGCTTAATTTTGCTTTTCTCTTAAATCGAAGATATAGTCTTTAATCAAAAAGGATAAAATTATACCAGCTTACTTCTCCTTTAAGAATGTTCAAAATATGTGTTTATACTTTATTCATTAGCAAAACTTGGTACATGTTTTAGTGTGTGCTCCATTCTTAATTTCTTTGAAAATTCTTTGAAAATATAGCAAATTACTTTTTTAAAAAAGATTTATGGAACACTGTTACATATAGTATTTGTAACACCATAATGAAGCTGCCTAATTGGTATTTTTGTTACTTTTACCAGACCAGGAGTTCCTTGAGGGCAGATACTGTTCTGCTTTTAATCTCAGCTCCTACTACAGTACTTCTCCTAGAGTAAATATTTGGTAAACGTTTGTTGACTGACTGTGTGTTGAGATGCACAAAAATAGTGAATTCACAGGAAGTATGAGTCCTAACTTCCTAAGTTTGAAGTGTTAGCCCTTGGACAAATTATTAAAGTTCGAACCTTAATTTCCGCTTCTTTTTAAAAGGGGTTTAATAAAAACCTTAAAGGATTGCCAACACATTAAATTAAATAATATGTATAAAGTTCCTGTTACATCATAAATAATTCCAGCTATTATTAATTTTAGCAGTGATCACTAATAATTATTACTAGTTATAATGGTAGTGGTAGTAGAGGTAGGACTGTATATCTGGAGGTCTGACCAACCCTGGGACTGTTGTTTAGTGTGGAAGTTTTACTTTTCTGCTGTGCCAGCATGAGTGCATGAGTGAGATTATACAGTTTGGATTGTGAGGTTATGGTATGGGCATCATTTTTCTCATTTTGTAACTAAGGAACCCAAGCCAGAGATTGCAAGTCAGAGTAGGCAAGGTCCAGAATATATCATTCCTGGGCTCCGTGCACTAGACAATGCTGCTGAGCTTCCCGAGGTACCAAACATCCATGTACCAAGTTATTTCTTATAGTCAAGTAGGTATGTGTGTATGTGTGAGGGAGAGATTGGCTGACTCATTGTCCATTAGTGAACATCTGATTCTGGTCACTGTGTCCCTCCAGCATGTAAGAGCATCATTCATCTGCACTGTTAGTTTTTACTTCTGAATGATCTGTAGATTTTCTTATATCTTCTGTGTGCATCTCATTTTTTCTCCCGCTAGATTCTATGTCACCCACATGTTAGTATAATCTTTAGGTAACTGTCTCTATAAATGCTATCTGTGGAGTCTATGAGGAATATTTAAAATGTTAGACTTAGCAAAATTCTGAACTCGAGTCCTGCTTTTGCAATACTTACCTTTAAGTTTTGCTTACTCTTCTTTCACAGCCTTGCTGCAGGACCAGACCTCTCTGGCTTTTGCTTTCTCCAATGCATGTTAACTGTGATTTAAGTATAATTACAAAGCCGCCTCCTGTGCCTATGCATCTACCAGCCTGTTCAGTGCATAAGACACTGAACTTGTTCCTAGGGGCATAAAAGACTCAGGCTATTCAAGATGTGTTGGGAGTTTTTTCTTTCTTTCTTTTTTTTTTTTTTTTAAGATTTTATTTATTTGAGAGAGAGCACACAAGTGGGGACAGAGGGAAAGGGAGAAGCAGACTTCCCCCTGAGCAGGGAGCCCGATGCAGGGCTCGATCCCAGGACCCTGAGATCACAACCTGAGCTGAAGGCAGACGCTTAACCGACTGAGCCACCCAGGCACCCCTATTTATTATTTTAGAGAACAAGTGTAGGGTGGGGAGGGGTAGAGGGAGAGAGAGAATCTCAAGCAGACTCCCTATGGAGCATGGAGCCTGTCTCAAGAACTTGATCCCATGACCCTGAGATCATGACTTGAGCTGAAATCAAAAGTCAGATGCTGAACCGACTGAGCCACCCAGGCACCCCTAGGATGTGGACATTTTTAAGGATTTTGATAGTACTGTTGTCAAATTGTTTTTCAAAAGCTAAGTTTATGAAGTCAATGAGCCTGTGTGTATCTGAATGTTTGCTTCACTGTATCCTGGCTAGCATTGGCAGGCCATTTAAAAAATATATATAAAAGGCGTAATAAACTTGGACAAAACCTTTTGGCTGGAGCTGAAGCTGAAGGCCTTCTTCCTCTTGGAAGTGTTTATTTCTGGATTGACAGTAAATGCCGAAGCTTTTGGGTCAGGGCTGAGGGCTAAGGCCTGAGGCAAGGTAAGAGAGAGAGGGATAAGGATGAGAAAGAATCAATTCCTCCTCACTCGTAACTGCTTTTTAAAAGTATTTTTGAAGCAATCTTAAACATTGAGAAAGGTTGTAAGTACAGTACAAAGACTTTTTTCCCTCTTGATCATGGGAATAAATTAACTTTGTAAATAAATGAATTTATTGCCCCCGAATACTTTAGTGCATATTTCCTGTGAACAAATATATTCTCCTAGTTAACCATGATATAACCAGGAATTATGAAATTAACATTGATACATTACTATCCTCTATTATTCATGCTGTTTCACTAAATATCTTAATATCCATTATAACAGAAGAGCATGTTCAAAGTCATGTGTTACTTTTATTTATGTCAATTTAGAATAGTTTCCCACTCTTTTTTTTTTTTTTTTTTTTCCCACTCTTGATTTTAATGACCTTGATGCTTTTGGAGGGTATAAGCTGTTATTTTATAGAATGTTCCTCAATTCTGGTTTGTCTGATTTTTTTTTTTTTTCGGAATTACATTTAGGTTATACCTCTGGCAAAATATCAAATGTGATGCTGTATTCTTTTCAATTACATCTTATCAGGAGGCATAGGATTTGATTTGCTCTATTTCTGATGACGTTCATGTTGATGACTTAAAGTGGTATTTGTTTAACTTTCTCCACTGTAAAGTTATTCTCTCTGTAATAAGTATTTGGTGTAGAGATATTTTGAAGCTATGTTAATATCCTATTCCTCATGATCCTACCTTCTTTCCTTCCGTCCATTTGTCAGTCATTTCTTTGGGCCACATCTCCTCCTTTTCCTTTAGCCTGTGTTAGTACACAACTGTTTGAGACAAGGCATAGTTCTAAAATGCTCTTAAGAGCCCTAGGGGATTTTAGCTGAAAGACCAGACCTCCTGGTTCATTGAGAGAAATCCTACAATTGTTGATTTGTTCAACCTTAACCTGGGGGGAAAGGAGATGCTGAGCTTTGCTGTTTCTTTTTTACCTGGAGGTTCTTCACCCAAGTCCTAAATCTCATCCACACTGTCTCTTTCCAGTTGCTGGTGCTTATAAGGGGCTGAGAAAAAAAAGCTGAGTCTCATGGGCTCCCAGCCAGTTGGGGCAGGTCCCATGGGAATGTATACTCCTGAAGATGCTGGTTCCCCAGACATAAGAACTGGGGCTCAGCAGTTTACTAGAAAAACAGAACAAGGGCACCACTTTCACTTTCTACCTCAAACTAGAAAGGTGCTCAGGAAAAGTTACCTTGATTCCACGAGTAGACTGATAGCTTCTTCTTCTCCCTAGCTTGATTTTCCCATTGCAAACTGTTATCCTTTGTCTTTGTTCTTTGGAGGAGCAGGGAGTACTAGGTTCCATCATAGTTGGGAATGGGGTACTGGTAGAGGGGTCAGAAAGAGCTAGTGACTGTGGGCAGGTAGAAGAGGGATGATGTACTCTGACTTTCCTGGCAGAGTTAGCCACAGGGTTTCCTCTCTGGAGCTCTTGTTCCACCCAGAGGAACACCAGTAGTTCTTGACTGTTGGGCTCCAAGGTGGAGGAGAGGCTGGGGTGGTAAGACTAGGTGCAGTGGACAGACTGTTTAAAAATGTGTTTGCTACCTGGATAGATGATAGTATGTTACTGTTATAACTTGTACTAGAAATAGGTCTATGCATGTTACATTTAGAAAGTAATTTTCCCTGGTGCCATTTTTCTCAGTTCTCTGATGCTGTCTCACATATCATTAATTTTTAAAAATTGTTTTTGATAGCTACCACAATGTTTGAAGCTGGAAAGGACAAAGGTAATCCAGATGAATTTGCTGTGGCACTTGACGAAACTCTTGGAGACTTTGCGTTCCCAGATGAATTTGTCTTTGATGTTTGGGGAGTCATTGGTGATGCGAAACGAAAATGATGATGACGTGGATGATCCATCTCTGGAGAAATGAACCATTCTTTTAAAAAAAATCCATAAGATCTGTTTTTAGACACTGTTACTCTGGTTTGGTCTTATGTGTATGGAATACTTCTTTGAAATATAATTTTGGTTTCTGGGTACCTTTTAATGTGGTTGCAGATGTGGTATGCTTAAAATAAATCACCTAAAATATCATTTTTAATATTCATTCAAGAGTCTCTTGAAAGTAAGTTTTAGGGAGTATTTCTAGAGAGAGGATTTTGTTCCCCATTAACATCTGTGTTTTCTTTTCCACATGTAAGTAGCTGATTGCAATAGCTTTGTAGCTCATTTTTAAAATCTTAATGCAGTGAAACTAGGATTAGAGTATGATTTGTCTCCGAGCATCTTCATTTTGTTATACTACCTGATCTGGGTATGTTCAGGAAGTGAAGTGTGAATTATGCCCTCTATGGGTCTAGAAAGCATTGTTTTTTTTTAATCCACCGAGTAAGGGGAGGAAGATTCCTATAGCCTCTTGACGTCTATGGCCTACTTTCTTTGTGAAACAAGGATGGATTGACTTATTTTTGGGCTTCTTTGTAATTGCTCCTTTTTAAAAACTTGTTAAAATCTATTATACTGTGTATGTGTTTGCTTATGTGGAATGGTGGAAAAGGCAGATAGGGTAGAAACACTTAAATTTGATTTTTTTTTTAAGCAGTTCTTAAACCATTCTTTTTTCCACTCATACCCACTTTTATGTTACCCTTTATAAGCACTCCAGGGAAGGTTTTTATAGTCTTTGTAGAACTTTTGTTTTGAAAGATATTTGCTCAGAAAATAACTATGTTTGAGAACATTTTTTTTTTTTTTTTGGGTGAAAGAGCAACGTTTTTAAGCCCCCTAAACTTTAGAGGGGATACTATCAGAAATCGATTTCCCCCAGTGGAAATGAAGGAGGACGGGAGGAATTGAGAAAATGTATTAGTCTATTATTTTTGAGTTCTAACATACTTTCTCTAAAACCTTATATTATTGGGAAAATTGAGGGCAAATGACTGTCTTATCACTCTTATTTGACATTTTATGGATGTCAGAGAATGGAAATGAATGGTTTCAACATAGATCATTTAATAAGGCAGAGCATGGTGTGACCAAGCATTCTTGTCAAGTGTTAGATGAAAAATGCTGTGTGCTGCCATGGTAATCAGGAATAATAACCCGCGAGGGCGGTATTCCAGGAAATCAGAAGTAGTTCCCTTTTCATGCTGAGTTAATGCGTTGGTAACTGTTGTTTTCTGGTGCGGCTTTACTTTTCCTGACCTCCACTCCTTTCACACAAGTGTAATGCTTTGAAGCAGATACTCTTTGTCTCATTAATCTGAGACCTGTACAGAAGCCCTGTTTTAGTCATTAATGTGTAACTAAAGGGTTATAGAACATGGATTGTCTTAATGCACTTGCCCATCATTTGAAAATGGGAACAGGCTCAGGCTGTTTGTTGTTACTTGTTTCATGGATTTCTTTTGGAGCTCCCCAAGTATCTATTCATTCTTTTTTTAAAAAGTTATTTTTAATTTTTTTAATTTTTAATTTTTATTTTAAGATACCTACCAATTCTTAATACCACCTCTCTTACAAGGACACACAAAGAGTTGATATTTTTAAAGATGAGAAAGTTGAGGCCCGTAGAAGCACTTGAGTTCAAACAAAAAAAAAATTTCCTGGCACTAGATGTTAGATTTGAAATGATGAGTCATTGTTTATTGTTGATGGATGTCTGTTTCTCCCTTTTTGGGCGTGCAGGAAGGTTGACACAGATTCTCTTGATTTATGGAATCTCCTATTCATGATTTTTCTAGAATTTTGACGTGTAAGGTACCAGTGTCCATGTACAGTGGTAACTCTACCTGCCTATTAGTTTAAATGGTAGTTCTCATCATTCAGGGCTTCAGCTGGACACAGGTACTTCAGTACTAATAGGTTTTTCCTTGAAATGTCTTTCTCTCTCGCCTCTATTGCTAAGCTGACAACAAGGTCAGTTTCTTTGTCATTTTGCTTCCTTCTCTGAAAATGTATCTGTTTGTGAACTTTGTGCCTTTCAGTAACTTTTGGTGCGCAGAAAGAGCAGGGTCTCATTTTAGTTCTCACTGTCTGCAGTGTGGGCTACCCTTCTGCTACTGCAACGAGACCAATCTTTTTTTTTTTTTCTTCCCATTAAACATGCTATTTCACTGATACCAGTAAACGTTTCCAGAAGACCTCTGTCATTTTCTTGTTTTACAGTTTTTTTCCCCCCAGTGGAGGAGGATTATTTTATTCTTGATTTCCCTCCATGCAACATTGCATCTTTCAGGGGCGGCTAAGAGCGCACTGTGTGTTTTCTCTGTGGCAGAGTATGCAGTTGGGGACCGAACGTTGGACTTGATGGGGACTTGAACATAGCTTGCTCCTCATCAAGTATAGATATGCTACATATGCTGATGATTACAAATAGGTGCATCTTGGGTTTCTGTGATGTTTCAAAAATATATAATTATATGATGTAAAACTCTTTAAGAATTCAATTATAAAAGCAATAATCAGTAACCTCTACTTGGGACTGCTGTATCCAATATTGTAATGTAAACAGGTTATTAGAAATAACTTAATTTTGCCAAATGATTAATTTGCTGTATTTTCCCCTATAACTTTAACAAATAGAGATTTCCCAAGTAAAGCATGCTTTCTTTAGGTCCATGTTATTGCTAGACCTTCATCACATCTAGAGAGAGCCTTCCTGGCATCCTTCAGTTATCATTGCCTATCTAGCATAGTAGCAAAATGAATTTCATCTGCAAAATAGAGTTTTCAAAATAATGCTTTTTCTAAATAGGGCACAATTATCTGCCGAAGATGTAAAAGATCGATCATGTAATGACCCTTTCACCCTCTGATACATCTAACAATATACAGATACTGATAGCGTAGTTATTAATCTGGTGAAAGTAATGTGTTAGAAGGACAGTCTGGTGTTTTACCCAAGCTATGAGTGAATAAAAGATAGGAGATGCTGTTCAGTTCAATCCTAGGAACTGGTGCTCTGCGTAAAATGCACATTTATTAACTTCCTGACACAGTTTGAAAGGGACATCAGCGTAATTACAAGTCCTTACACATATCATGGTTATAAAATGTCTCTAAGATTGTGAAGTGTACAAATGGCACAGCCTGTCCCTACCTCTTACCTGAAAACCTGGTTCTAAGAAATGACTCATGTTTATTATCCGCTGGGAGGGTGAAAATTGAATATGACATCTTTATCTCAATTTGAGACATTAAGCCTCTATAAAACTTAAGTATAGCCATAGATATTTTTAAAGCAGTAACAAAATTTTTTTTTTCTGATAGTTTTAAATAAACATTTTATATTTTGAACTGTTCGTGGCATGCAATGGTATTGACTATATGCAGGTAAAATATTCTTTGTTTTGGGGGGGGAAAAACTTTTGTCCTTTTTAAAAAAAATCATAGCATATGCTTTAAAATGTTTTTTGAGATTGAATTTTGGAAATTTATTAATTTGTGAAATTATAACATGTTTTATTTAAAACTTATTTACTGTATTTCTAGTTATAGATTGTACAAATGTTTATTGATCAAAGAGTGAATTATTGTAAAGGTATAATTTATATTTAAAATATAACTTCTTAAAATAACCTTTTCATGAAAAAAATGTATTTATGAAAAAAAGATTTGGGGTTTTAAATGTTTGACTTTTTGGTTTTATTTAAATAAATGATTCAAGGGATAACACATGGAATTGTTTAGGGCTTTTTTTTTTTAATATTTAAAGAGTTTTTTTTATTAGAGAGAGAGTGTGCGAGCATAGGGTGGGGGAGGGGCAGAACGAGAGGGAGAAGCAGACTCCCTTCTGTGCAGGGAGCCAGACTTGGGGCTCAATCCCTGGATGCTAAGATCATGACCTGAGCCGAAGGCAGAGGCTTACTTGACTGAGCCATCCAGGTGCCCTGGCCTTTATGTTTTTAATACATTTTTGGTATATTTTTTTTCTCAATGTATTTCATATGAGGTATAACTTCTAAGTTCTCTTAGAATCCCAAAATTATGTGTTTTGATGTAAAAATACATGAGATATGCACTGCCAGAGTACTCTGAGGTAAAATAGTCATAAACTATTTCTGTTTATAAAATAGAGGTTTACCCAGGGTAACATTTTCTTCTTTATTCAACCAATTTATGGCAGTAGTTTCCAAACAGTAGTGTAAGTAGAAGAAATATCAACCCGTAGCTCTTAGGTGGTTTTGCCTTTTGGTTTCATTATCTCCTTGATGCATGTTGAAGGCCCTATCAGAGCTGTTAGAAATCCTTAAAAATATGCTAATTCCATATGTTTGGGGGTGGGGTCCGGGAATCTGCATTTTGACCCATCCTCCACATGATTCTAGTGGAAGTGAATCCTAGACCTTTGCTTTGAGGGCCCTGACAATCAGGACCAGCACTGGGTGGGAACAGTAGACATGACTTGAAGAACTCACCATCTGTCAAGATAGAGACCTGAGAGAGCTCTCCAAGAGAATTAGGTAAGTGCTAAAATGGATGTAAAATTGTATGGGAAGAAGCTATATATGACAGTAAGATTTCTCTTAATTTCACCAAGTGGGTGATTTTCTAAATGTAAATTGGTGTGCTAGAAGAATTTGTTCTTGGAGAAGTAGACTTCCCAATTGGTGCACTGTGGATTAATCCATGTGGTAGTTTTGCTTTTGTTTATATACAATGCTTGATGCTTACCATTGATACGAATAAATATTGGCTATTTATCCTGTCCTCATTAGGTATTCTCTTCTAGTTTTGTAGGTGAGGATCTTCTTAGACTATGGTTTTTAGAGTGGAATTGACGTGAATGATAACATTAATCTCTCTCATGGGAGTAACCGCAGGGCTGCTGTGGTTTTGATTATGGAGAAACTAAGCTTGTAAAAATGCTGCTTGAAATCTCCTTGTGTGCATTTTTCTCTTAGTGAGGGTCCTTCATGTAGGGGGTAGAGTGAATATGATTCATGCTTCATTATCTTATGTGTCATCTAAAAATATGTTGGAAATAATATTTAAGATTAAAACAATTGTAGATCCAATGAATTAATTTAGCTTTGAAAAAGTGGTTTCTCTAAGTTAGAATTTCTTCTCCCCTCATTCAGATGTTATTATAAAAATAATTTGATATAATTTTAATTTTATTTTTATAGCTTTCCAGTGAAAGAGTAAATAGAGATATAAAAAATGAAATAAACCAAACTCTTTCTTCCTCATAAGGCAAAAGGAAAACTTTCTCTTCTGCAGTGGCACTGGAGAAAAATGAGGAAATAAAATCCTGCAAAGTTAAGGAATGGTGGAAGAACCATAGGATATGTTAGCTTGGGAAAGGGAAAATGGGAACATTGTAGCCATCTTCCTGCAATTTCCTTCCCTCTTCTCCATGCATCCCTTCCTGGCTCTTTCTTCTCTACCCACCCTCTATCCATGGAGTTCCCCAGGCCTCAGACATGGGTCCTATCCCCAACTCTACCCTCTTCTCAGAGGACTCATTTCTTCCCATGGCTTTAAGGATCTTTATGGTTACAACTCCCAAACATGTGTCTCCAGTTTGGATCTCTCTTCTGAGCTCTATACTCAGATATTCAACTGCTTCTTTGACATCTCCACTTGTGTGTCAAAACTTTAACATGTCCAAGATGAAACTTAAGTGTTTTTTAGGGAAGGGAGAGGGACAGAGGAAGAGGGGGAGAGAATCTTAAGCAGGCTCCATGCCCAGTGTGGAGCCCCGCATGGGACTCGATCTCACAACCCTGGGATCATGACCTGAGCTGAAATCGAGTGGGACACTTAACCGACTGAGCCACCCAGGCACCCCCCAAAATTTTTTTGTCTTATTTTCCTCAATTTTCTCTGATAGGAAGTGGCATCATAATTCACTCCTTCTTTCTTCACCTACTATGTCTAATTCGGCAGCAAGTTCTTTTTGTTGTATCTCTGAAAATGTCTCCCAAATATCTACTTCTTTCTGGTTTCAGTGTCACCTGTTTAATCCATGCCTCCTTTCCATCTGGCCTGCTGCTTCAGGCTCTGCACTGCTGTCCCATCTTCTCCTCCTGCCTTCCTCCACCTGGTAATGCAGGTGCTCTGCAACTGTTGATTGCAGGACATGATTATTAAGCTTTTTTGAAAATGAAAATGTCAGGGTCTCCTTGTTTTCTTCTCTGGAGGGACGTAACCTTATGTTAGTTTTTGCCTTTAAGGGAAGGGGCACTAGTTTTTGGATGATTCAGCTTCTGCTAAAGGGCTCACAGAGACTAAAGGCTATGGGATGTGTGTGTGTTGGAGAAAGGGAGAGAGATGTCTTTAAAGGTCCAAACAGAGGAAAATGGTGCCTTGTTTTCCTGCAGGCTCGTTATCCCTAGATGGAGTGTTTAGACCAATAGGAACAAGAGCCTTCCATAGATTCCTGGTGTCTCGTCATTGCACAGGCAGTAAGACCCACAGTGAGGGGTGGTGTTTGAGTACCCAATGCCCTTGTGGAAGCTTGAGTCATGGAGCAGAGCCCATCAGCCTTCATAGAACCAACACTTCCCATCCTTTATTTGTTTCTAACAGTGTTTTTCCATAGTTTTGCCTATTACTGTCCAGTAGGAGAGTCACCACACCACCCCAAACCCCTCTGGCTTATTCCTGTGGATGCCCTGTTCTTGGATCCTTTTTTTTTTTTTTTTTCCTTTTGGGCAATGACCCGACGCACACATAAACTGTAGAAAAGAGAGGCGGTCCCTTGCTTATGTCTAGTGGAGTGTTGGGGGGAAACCTTTGCTTTTGTACTTGGGAGGCTGAACTGAACCAGCACAAGAGCTTTGAAGGGAACATAGACATCTTTGCTACATACTATTGGGATCACAACACTTCCCTTCCAGCTTGTTACAGTGGCTTTCAAAGCCCTACCCATGTCATCACTATGCTCGTCCTAACTCTGTGGTCTGGCTCCATTGAACTTGCTTTTCTCTTCCGAGTTCTTCCTTTCTTAGAGCTTTCTCACTTGCTGTTTTCTCTGTCTTGGACCCTTCCTCCTATTTGCATGGCCAGGTCTTTGTCATCCTTTATTAGTATAAATGCCACTTCTTTGGCAAAGATGTTTTTGACCTTCTTCCTCTCCGTATTCTTGATTTGCGCCCTTGTTTGTTTCCATCCTAACTCATTATTTTAAATTATTAGTTTTTATTCTATGTTTCCTACTTGAATATCAGTTTCTTGGGGGTGCGGTTGTTCATATCTCTGTTATATCCTGGGCACTTAGCATGGAGCCTGGTATATATTAAACACTAACAAAATATCATTAATGAGGAACTTCAACAAGTATCTGCTGAGTGCCTACTGTGTGCTCAATTGCTGGAAGTAGATCAACTCACCTAATCTTCAGCAACCTCCTGAGGAAAGTAATGCTTATCTTCATTTTAAAGATGAAGAAACATGGGGCCCTGGGTGGCGCAGTCGTTGGGCGTCTGCCTTCGGCTCAGGGCGTGATCCCAGCGTTCTGGGATCGAGCCCCACATCGGGCTCATTTGCTGGGAGCCTGCTTCTTCCTCTCCCACTCCCCCTGCTTGTGTTCCCTCTCTCGCTGGCTGTCTCTGTCAAATAAATAAATAAATAAATCTTAAAAAAAAAAATAAAGATGAAGAAACAAGTCCAGAGAAATTAAATAACTTGCTCTAAGGCATATGTTTGGTTAGTGGCAAAGACAGGATTTGAACCCAGTTTTAAGTCCTGAGCTCTCTCCCAGATTGATCCTGTTAATACTTTACCAGAGCAATGTTCTGAGTCACTCAACTGAAGAAAGCTGTGGAGGGGATTAAAGCTGGGAGAACAAGGTTATAGATTCAGTTAGCTGCTGTTGTCAGCCTGAGTAAGGGGACAGCTACTCTGAGGTCAGGCCAAGAAGCGGACTTAAGTGGTGAAGTGATGGATTTTAGGTTAGAAACCATGTGCTCAAAGATTTTGGTGGTTCTTTAAATTAAAAAAACTATAACTGGCAATAGTTAAGTCTGGATTTTTAAAAAACATCGTAGTCACTGGCATAATAAGTTCTTCCTGGTGTAACTAAAGAAAAAAAATTAAATTCTTGACCATTTCTTAGAGAATGAGGATCGGTCTTAGAAATCCTTCAAATCTGGTTAAAGTGATTTCGTGGTTTAATTGTTTTGACTTGGGTTGTGGGTATTTTGCTTCTGGGGTCATTATTGTTTATGTTTCAGAAAACTAACGGGTGATTACTGTGTTCCTTAGTTTTTTAGTATTGTGAAACAAATTCGAAAAAAGTAGCTGCTTGTTATCAAATGCTCAGTGTGCCATTTACTGTTTGAGAATATAGTTAGCATTTGAGGTTTCATGGAGCATGGAATCTCATCATTAACCATTTTTAAGACTCTAAGATACTTGAGTTCTGACAAACAAATTGGAAAGTTATATTGCTCAGAAGGTCCATTTCTGGACAAAAATTCTAATTGGTATGCCAAAGGGGTGAGTTTACAGAGATGACTATAAATTCCCTGTATATATTCCCTATTCAGTTCTTTTCTATACATAAGAGTGGTCAGTTTCCACATATTAACTTATGAGTTGGTGAATAGGGAATATTTGTGAGGCTTCCCTCAGTATTAAACTCAAAGTAAGACTGTAACTGTGGTAACTTAAAAAATGAAATTAATCATGTACCTTTCCAGAGGATCAAATACTCATTTGTAATTGGGACAGGTTTATTGAATTCTTATTTAAATGAGGTCTAAGGTTGCTTCTGTGACTCACTTAAGTGTCTGACTCTTGATACCAGCTCAGGTCTTGATCTCAGGGTCATGAGCTCAAGCCCTGTGTTGAGCCTTCTTTAAAAAGAAAATGAGGTCCAAGGAAATTCTGAAGAAGATATCCTGACTGAAATAGAGGTGACATTTTCAGGACTGATCATTCTAAAATTCTATGGAGTATGTCTGTGACTGTCCTTTTTAACTTTTTTGATAAACATTGTTAATCACCTTGGTGTAACCTTTTAAAATAATTAACTTCCAGAAAGATTCCTCCAGATGATCTAGTGCTTAGAAGGAGACCACCCAGCTCCCTACCACCTTGTCACTTGATGGCAGAAGGGAATTCACTACGCAATTTAAAAAATTTACCTCCTCTGACCAGCAGGTGGCATTGCCTGCCCTCGTGGCTACCTCTTTTCTGTCTGCTTCTTATGTAACCCTCAATACCAAGTCAGGTGTTTTATATTCTTCTATCTGTTCTGACTCGTCCAGCCTGATTTTTGAGCTCATTTGTGATTTCACGAAGGGTAACTTTTTGACAGTGGAAGTGTCTTTGAAACCTAGATAGCTTCTCCTCAGAGTCTTGGAGTTTATATCACGTGGTCTGGGAGAGTGTTCAGAGCAAATGACTAATTCTACAAAACCAGTCGAGGCTCTTCTAGATCTGAGAGGCAACGAAATGACTGAGCACTGAAGTACTGTAGAAGGTGATTATGGTTAATATCCTGTGAAAGTTACAGACAGCTTCATACCAAGCATAAAATTAAAGGTACATTAAAAACTTTAAAACCTTATTCATGACTTCAAAACTTTAAACAAGGTGCAGACAGTTAATTGTGAATTTGTTCTTTGCCTGAATAAATAAAGCAAGCTGAGCTTCTTCGCATTTAGTAATTAATATTGTGTGGATGATTCACATCGTGAAAAGACCTTTCCAGTGAGATAAAATTCTGACCAGATATTGATTCATAGACTACTCTTTCAGCAGCTGCCATTTGAATGGACTTTTCTTCTCTCTAGTGCTTTTTACATTTAAGTAATTTGCTAATACTTGGGAGGTACAATACTTTGTACTTATCATAGGATATTTCCCCCTTAATAACTGTATATCCTATCTGTTATCAACGGATGTTATTCAGGATACTCATCAGCTATAGTTACGTGACATTTGTTAGAAACAAGAATTTTTAAAGTTGGAATTGTAGATTTTCCTATAATTATAATAATACAGAACTGCTTCCTTATAGACCATACTTGTCAATTCAGGCCCAGGGTCTATATGAGTGATTGCCTGCTGCTGTATGAAGTAGAGTTGTCCATGAAGGAAGCATCTGAATCACCACTCAACACCCTCGATTCAAAATATTTTACCTTGCTTTATAACTGGTCACAGTATAACAGAGACTCACAGGGAATAGCAGAGATGTCAAAGCAAAGGGGAAATTGAAAGGAATCAGTGGCTTCTAGAGAATTTTCCTTTATGAGACCCCCTGAAAAGCCCTGTTGTAAGCATTTGTCTTATTTTAAATGTCTAAATTCTTCATGTTGCTTAGATAGTAAGGATTTCATAATCTCTGGAGCTTAGTAATTGATTCCAGGAAAAGCACAGACAATTAGGTGGTGAATGTCAGCCATTAATCTATTGTTAGATTCCTTAACGTAGCTGATTTGTGGCTCATTTTTGCACTTCTGTTTATTTCCTCTGTCCACAGTGTTTTATTAATATGGCATGTTCCAAATGGTTGAAACCAAATATCCAAACCAAATGTTGGACTTGGATTTCACTAGTTTATGGAAGACCATGTCTCTGATTGACACTCCTAGGAGTCTATGTGCCTCATTTTCTGCAGATCAATTGCCTTGGAGAGAGTGCGCCTCCCCCTGATTGATGACCTGGGACCTCTCATTGTCCTCGGGTCTCTCTAGGTTGAATTTTATGTAAATCATCCTATTAGTCAGGATTCCGTTATAGAGAACACAATCTGCCATACTGTTTTACACAGAAAGTGATGTAATATGGGTTATTGGATAGGCTCCAGAATTGTTAGGACTCAAGAGAAGTCTCTGAGCTGAGGAGGCAGACACAAGGATGAATTCCCAAAGCCTTGCTCCCCACCTGGGTTGCTGGTGGAGCTGTTGCCATGGTCAGGAAGCTGTTTCTGCTAAATCTGTAACAACTCTGGGGCCACACCACCGCACCAGCACAAATGATGCCACATGCCCTGCTTCTCTTGCCTAACTTGCTTCTGAATTCAAATCTTGAGTGCTGTGATTGGTAGAACTTAAGTCATATCCAGAATCTGTAGCTGCAAGAGACCCTGGGGGAAAAGGTTTTTTTGTCCATTATAGAATCAGAAAGATAACACAGTGAGATTGGAATAGATGTTGAGCAAGCCATCCTACGATGTTTGCTACTACCAGTAGTCCATATTTAAGTCAGATTTCTATTTAAGCAACCCAACTAATTTCCCTAATTGGTAAAAAACCAGCCAGCCTTTTTTGGCATGATGCATAATAAGCAGATAGCCAGACATATTTATATAGATCGGTAAACTATTTTTTTAAAAGTCTGTGCTGTCTTTTAAAAATCAGTTTAATGAATAAGAAATAGCTAACATCTTTTGTTGAGGCTTATGTGAAAGTTGGTGAAATATTGGACTTAACGATAAAACAGTACCACCCAGCAGATCCTATTGCCTTAAGACAAAATAATCTATGATAGAGGATTTTGTTCTTGAAGACATGAAGTAAAAGTGACCTTTGTAGATTAATTGTTGAGTTGCTTGGCGTGAGGGAACCTGTTGGTGTGCTCTTTTCTGCATTTCTCTTTGGTGATCTGGCACATTTCATTGCTGCTTATTAGTTTGGGACTCGGTAACCATCCACTGTATTTTTGTTTCATTTGTATTTTAGTTTCCCTAAGGGGTGATTGGAATGTTCCACTTTTCTTTTTCTTTAAAAAAATCCTTTGTTCTTACACAAATGGTGGTTCGCTTGGAAGAATTTTATTAGACTTACTTCATTATTATAGAGTGTCAGGGTGCAAAGGATATAGACAAATCATATTAAGGAACTAATAGACTGTTAATTGATCTAAATGAACAAATGACTTTTTTGCCTTCCTCTTGTCTATTTTTAAATCTTTTCAATGAGTTACATATTTCTTTCCAAATTAGATTTTATAAGCAATGCTAAATGGTAGTGATTTTTCCTTTATTTGTGCAAAGTACTGATCTAGGTGAATACTTACTCTTCTTTAATTATTTGTCACTGACTATTAATTAGTATAGTTCCATCCCTGATTGTTTGGTTGTTGAGGTACTAGTTCAGCTGTTCTCATAATTGGTATTTTTACTTTTGTTTTAAAAACTGTAGATAGGTGGGGCACCTAGGTGGCTCGGTCAGTTGAGCATCTGACTCTTGATTTTGGCTTGGGTCATGGTCTCAGGGTCCTGAGATCTGAGCCCGTGTCTGGCTCTGTGCTCAGCACAGAGTCTGCTTGAGACTCTCTCCCTCCGCCCCTCCCCCTTGCCCTCTCCCTTTCTCCCTCTCTCTCTAGAATGAATGAGTAAATCTTTAGAAAAAATTGTAGAAAATTAATGTTTTGAATGTTCCATACACTGAGAAATTCAGGCTGCTGGAAATCTCTTGGCTCTAAGATATAAAGGTTAGTGAAAATATCATTGTGATATCTTTTAACGTGCTACAAACAAGCCCTGCACTTAGAATTTCATTTTGGCTAGAAAATGTTGTAGAATGTATAACATGATCAGTTTTTAGAAAAGTCTGGGATTTCCTCAGCCTATCCTTCTTGCAATATGGTGGTAAAATCTTTTGTATCTAATAGCATCAGATTCTTTTTCCTTCTTTTCCAGTTCAGATTCTTTCCTCATCTACAACAGAGAGAAATAGTTAATGCAAGTAAACATATCAAATTAAGCAATATGTTAAAGAGCATTAGAGAAAAATGACTCATAATGGGAGACAATATTGCATAATGAAATATCGCATAAGGAAACAGGTTGAAGTCATATAGACTTGGATGCTAGACAGCGCCACCCCTTACAAATTGGATAAATTACTTCTCCAACATTCCGTTTGTTCATGTCTTAAATGGGAATAATAATACTTACTTGTGAGGTCATTGTAAGGATTACATTAGATAATACACCTAAAATGCTTAGCATATTATTGGGAACATAGTAAATATTTAATAAATTTATTTATTTTCGTTGCTGATATACATCCAGGCAGAGTTTTCACAAGCTGGTGGAGAGGTTTCTGAATAAGATAGGACCTAACTAGAAGTGCCTGATTTACCTTCTCCTACCTTACCATTTAAATAATCTTAAAGAATGTGAAAAACTTAAGACTATTCAGCAACAATCTTCCCTACTTGAGAGCAATTACCACCATAGGTAAAATATATAACTTTCTGGAAAAAAATTACCCAAATTGATTCTATGTGAGTAGAAAACTTGAATAGTCCAATAACCATAGAGGAATTCCCTTCACCTATTAAATGACTCTGTGCAGACAGAAAAGGTGAGTTTTTTATTTTAGAAAAAGACAATTTCTATTTTATAGAAACTGTTGCAGAACATGTACACATCATACTAAAATTTTATCAATTACTTTACACGTAGAGCATAATACTGCTATAAAACTTGGTAAGATTTGAATACTTGAACAGAGATTTAGATACAAAGATGATTATCACGATGGAATATCATTAAAATACTGTATTCAAAAGACAATGTCATGGGAAAATGTATATTTATTTAAAAGGGAGGGAACATAATTTTATATTCAGTAGGATCCATTTTGTTAAACATATTTTTTGGCTTAATTTTTTTTTTAATCCCAGTTAAAACACAGTGTTATATTAGTTTCAGGTATGTAATATAGTGAATCAACAATTTCATCTAACACCTGGTGTTCATCATGACAAGTACCCTCCTTACTCCCCATCACCTACTTCTCCCAGCCCCTTGCACCCCTCCCCTACGGTAGCCATCAGTTTGTTCTCTATAGTTAAAAGTCTGTTTCTTGGTTTCTCTTTCTCTCTTTCTTTCTCCCCTTTGCTCATTTGTTTTGTTTCTTAAATTCCAAATATGAATGAAATCATACAGTGTTTGTTTTTCTCTGACTGACTTATTTTGCTTAGCATAATACTCTCTAGCTCCATCCATGTCATTGCAAATGGCAAGAGTTCGTTCTTTTTTATTGCTGAGTAATATTCCATTGTAGAAATATACCACAACTTTTTTATCCATTTGTTGATTGATGGACACTTGGGCTGCTTCCATATCTTGGATATTATAAATAATGCTGCTATAAACTTTGGGGAACATGTATCACTTCAAATTAGTGATTTTGTATTCTTTGGGTAAATACCCAGTGCTGGGAATGGCCATCAGTCCCTGTATCAGTGGATGAAAGATTACCCCAAACTTTGCCGTGAAAGAGAGAAGAAGGTAAGGGGGTCAATTCTCAGAGATGAAGATGAAGACCGTTTGCTCTTCTTTGCTCCCACTTTTATTGGTCCTTCAGGATAATCCTTATCACTATTTCTCAAGCATGTGATGTGTGACAAGGGGTCTTACTAGAACTGGGAGATCTGTTTACGGGAAAGATACGATACGCTAATCTGCGTGTTCTACGAGGTCTGCTAAACACAGCCTAAGCGACAATGCAAACATCTCTTAGATCACAGGGCGGCTGTTTGGGCTAAGAAAGCTTCGGGGGAAGGCAACTCCCCGTGGCTTCCCACAGCAGAGTGGTCATGCAGGCCTCGGTATTCCAAAGGCCTACGCCCTTCTCCGAAACCTTCCCTGCACTCGGCGGCCTCCATGTTACATTTTACCAAGCCCGGTACTATGGCTGATTTCATGCCCTACATACCCCAACATCCAGTAGTACAATTGCTGAATCATAGGGTAAACCTATTTTTAACTTTTTAAGAAGCTTCCATACTGTTTTCCATAGTGGCTGCAGCAGTTTGCATTCTCACCAACAGTGCAAAAGGGTTCCTTTTCCTCTACATCCTCACCAATACCTGTTGTTTCTTGTGTCATTAATTTTAGCCATCTCATTATAGTTTTGATTCATATTTCCCTGATGATGAGTGATGTTGAGCATCTTTTCATGTGTCTCTTAGCCATCTGGATGTCTTTGGAGAAATGTCTGTTTATGTCTTATTTTTAAATTGGATTATTTGTTTTTTGGGTGTTGAGTTTTATAAGTTCTTTACACATTTTGGATACTAACCCTTTATCAGATATGTCACTTGCAAATATTTTCTCCCATTCCATAGGTTGACTTTTAGTTTTGTTGATTATTTCCTTTGCTGTGCAAAAGCTTTTTGATATAGTCCCAATAGTTTGTTTTTGCTTTTGTTTCCCTTGCCTCAAAAGACCTATCTAGACAAAAAAGAAAAAAAAAAAAGAAAAAAACAAAGGTAATAATAAAAATACTAACAGTAAAATCTGGGCAGTAAAATTGTTCTTTCTTGTACCTTTGTCTATTTTCCAAATCTCAACAATGATTATGTATTATTTCTGTAGTCAGAAAAGGAAATTATTCAAAGAAGACAGTGGCTATATCAAAATGTAGTCATGAAGGATATAATAGAACTGATAATATTTATGAGAAAAGATTGGTTGGACAATTTTACATGGTTAACTTTGTCCTCAGAGAGCTTTGGGAAGTTTCTCCTTTAATTTTTTTTCTTCATTTTCTATTTAGTCCCTTAAAAAATTAAAAAGAATTTTTTAAGTAAATGAATTGTATCTGTTAGAAGTTGTGGAGGAACTGAACTTGGAATTTAACCGTGTTTTCTAGGTGATGAGTGGGCTTTCTGTTTTAATTTTTGGTCTGCTTCCCATAATATGACAAAAAATGGAAGGAGGCTGGTTTATTGGAAATTCAAAAGGAAGTAACTTCTATCAAAAGTTTAAGGTGGTAACACAAATTCAATAATTAGGAAATGTTAGACATTTAAAAAGGATTTAATGTAGCAAACAGGAAAATTCTATATGTAACTTGAATTTTATGTTTTTGAGCTAACAAATTGAATTTAGAGCTATAGAGGTATCTACTTGCACAGAGTAGACACTCAAATGAAAAAAATTTGTGTGAAAGCTGTATTAACTTATTCTCCACTCACCTTATGCTCCAAAGTGATTTAATCTGGAGGAATTCCAGATTCCTTTTTGTTCTTAGTATTAACAGATAATATTTTCTTTACTGTGTAAGATCATTGAAGCTTTCTCAATATTCTACAACTTAAAAAAACAATTACGAGAGAGAGAGAGAGAGAGAGAGAACGCACAACCAGGAGGGAGCAGCAGAGGGAGAGGCAGAAGCAGGCAACCTGCTGAGCAGTGAGCCTGATGTGGGACTTGATCCCAGGACTCTGGGATCATGACCTGAGCTGAAAGCAGAAACTTAACTGACTGAGCCACCCAGGTGCCCCAATATTCTACAACTTTTGAATTCATTTTACTTGAGGGCCACCTCAGTGACTTAGTTGGTTAAGCATCCCACTCTTGATTTTGGCTCAGGTATTGATATCAGGGTTGTGCGACTGAGCTCCACTTCAGGCTCTGTGGTGGGCGTGGAGCCTGCTTGAGATTCTCCCTCTTCCAGGGGCACCTGGGTGGCTCAGTCAGTTAAGCATCTGACTCTTGGCTTCAGCTCAGGTCATGATCTCAGGGTCATGAGATCAAGCCCTGTGTTAGGCTTCATGTTCAATGCAGAGTCTACTTGAGATTCTCCCTCCTCTTCTCCCCCACCCTTCACCCACATGCGTGCTGTCTCTCTCTAAAATAAATAAGTAAATAAAATCTTAAGAGAAAAAGGTTCTCTCTCTCCCTCTGCCCCTCCCAGCCTTGCGTGTGCACACTCTCTCTTTGTCTCTCAAAAAAAAAATCTGTATTACTTGAATTTCAAAATTTGGTATTATAAGGATCGATATTATAAGGATTATTCAGATTCTATTAGGAATTTGTGGATGATATTGGTCACATGTATTAATTAAATGCTATCAATAAATATATTAATTTTAGGTTTTACTTTGTTGAGAGGAAAGAAGAAAACACTATGACTTTTAAATAATAATAAATATAATTTAATAAAATACTCAGATTCTGAAGATATTGTGAAGGGGAAAAATTACTTGAGATATTAATACCCAAAGATAATCATTGTTAATATTTTATTGTGCATATTTCCAGTAGTATTCCTATTCGTTTACTTATGTATTTTAACAAGTTGTGGTCATGCTCTGTATATTGCTTTAGATCTTGATTTTTTTCATTTAACAATATAGGTGTTTCTAATGTCATAAGTGTTTTTCCACAACACAGTTTTAATCATTAAGTCTTATTCTCTCTGATGATTGTATCATAATTTATATACACTGAAAATTGAAGTTTTTAAAATAGCTTGTCAGTATTATAAGTAACATGGTGATAGAGTTTTTCTTTTTCCCATTAAAGGAATACAAAATCCCTGAAAGACATACACATACAAAAAAATCCATCAATTTATCATTAAAATTTTTTAAAAATTATTTTCTCTAAAAACCTTAAGGAATAAAACAAAACTTGATTTTTGTTATATCTGATTTTATAAATTTATAGTCTATGAAGGAAGACATTTGAGAGACAGATTCTAAGGTGTTTTAGAGAAATTACAAAAAGGTTAAATAGAGTAATGTAGGCAGACTTCTAAGATGGTTCCCAATGATTCCCACCTAATTGGTATTCATGTCCTTGCATAATCTTCTCCCCTTGAGTGTGGGCTGGACTTAATGACTTGGTTCTAAGCAGTAGCTGTGCAAAGATGATGGGCTGTCACTTCTGTGATTCAGTTACAAAATATGGTGACTTCCATCTTGCTGGAAGATCGTTGTTGTCGTCCTCTTGGCCTGCACACTTTGATGAAGTAAGCTGCTATGTGGGAGAGGGATATGTGATGAGGAAATGAGAGAAACCTGTGGCCAACACTCAGCAAGGAATTGAGGTCTTTAGCTCAACAGCCTGCGAGGAACTGAAGGCTGCTCACAGGCACTGAATGAGCTTGGCAAGTTGATCCTTTCCCAGTTGAACCTTCATATGAGAGTAGATCCTGGGCCAACCCCATGACTGAGAGACCATGAAGCACAATATCCAGATATGCTGTGCCCAGACTCACGACCCACAGAAACTGTGAGATAATAATTGTGCATTGTTATAACCTGCTTAGCTTGGGGATAAGTTGTTCTGTAGCATTAGAAAGTAATAACAGATTTAACTAGAAGGGGCAAGAATACATTCAAAGATCATAGAAAAGATGCAGATATAAAGATCATAGGCAACAGTGCAACTCTTTCGGGTATCTTTGGCTGAATGGATAATAGTGACTTTTCTTTTTACAATTATTTCTAAGCTATTTAATAAGACAGCATTTCTATTGAAAAGTTAGCAAAAGTATGGAAAAGTTCAAAGAAAAAGTAAAAGTCACATATAATCTTATCATTCAAATAGAACTACAATTATTATTTTGGTGTACAGTTTTTAGTCCTCTCCCTGTCTCTACAAAATCGGTACAATACTTTAATAATGTTTTATAACCTGGTTTCTAACCTAAACACATTACATTTTCCATTTCCTATTCTTCCACACAGCTTTTAAATGGCTGTATTGTTGCCCATGTATAATATATTACAATTTATTTAACAAAATCTCTTTTATTTGACACTTAATACTGTGCTTTAATACATGATATTTGGACTGTTCTAGAAAATCAAGGTTACATGGATAACATTTGTGTTTTGTTTCATGCTGTGTTTTATTTCAGAGACATAAATGATAAATTTTCATAGCTAAAGGAGGACATAATTTTTAAAGCTATTTCTCCCAGGCAAACAGCACATTATTCTCCAGAAGATCTCATCAGGGCCATTTCTGTCCAGTATTAAACAAAAAGGCTTAGATAATTGAACCAAGTGACTAGCAGAAATAAGCTTAAGAAGTGTTAAGCATCTCTGACCTCCTCACTTAAAGCCTTTGTCGGACTGCAGGGGAAAAGTGAATCATCATTTGAAATATAGCTGTTGTAAAGAAATGGGAGAAATGTTATAATAAAATACTGCATCTGTTGGCCTTAGCTGAACTTGAAGGATCAAGCCACTGACCTTTGTCAGTGTGGGAGAGATCCCATTGTGGGCACTAGAAGCAGCAGGGACACATGTCATGACCGTGTTTCACATCTTATATAGCAGTAGTGCACGTAGCTTTTTCAGGCTTCTTCCTTACAGTTTTTAATCTTGCCTCTTTCTCTGTTGTCTAAAATCAGTCTAAAAATAGTTGGAACATTTGAAAAAAATTAAATAACTCTCTTCCTAAATGTTTCATACTTCATTGGTTTTTCGCAGGTCATTCTTTTTAAATTCAAGCTACAAGTAAAATTGCCAGTCACTTAAAAAATGCTAAATTCGGGGCGCCTGGGTGGCTCAGTTGTTAGGCGTCTGGCTTCGGCTCAGGGCGTGATCCCAATGTCCTGGCATCAAGCCCCACATCAGGCTCCTCTGCTAGGAGCCTGCTTCTTCCTCTCCCACTCCCCCTGCTTGTGTTCCCTCTCTTGCTGGCTGTCTCTCTCTCTGTCAAATAAATTAACAAAATCTTTGAAAAAAAATGCTAAATTCAGTTTTTTTTTTTTTTTTGCTTATTTCCAAATACATTTCACTACGCATAGGAATTGAATTAGCAAAATATGGGTATTCATATGTGATGCAGTGTTTTGTCTAGAATCTAGATTATAAACACCTTCTCCAATCCTAAGGATTCTATGATTTCATTTATAAGAGTGATTAGAAAAATTACTGTGTGACTTCTAACCCTTGGGTTAATGATTTCCACTCTCCTCTGACCACACCTCCATTCTAATGAAATCTCTCCTTCTGTATTTGCTTTTTTTTTTTTTTTTAAAAAGAACTTATTTTTAAGTAATCTCCACACCCAGTGTGGGGCTCGAACTCACAACCCCCAAGAGTTACATGCTCTACCATCTGAGCCAGCCAGGTGCCCCTGTATTTGCTGTCTCTGTGTTCACATGATTGGCTGTGCCTATTCTCTCATACAGAATATTGGAATTTGAAGGATCTCTAGGCACTTTTCTCAGATGTAAAGATCTGGACCCTGTGTTTTAGGCCAGAAGTTCTGCTCTTGCTCTGAAAGCTTTGAGACAACAGCTTTGTTTAATGGCTGCTTTACCAACTTTGATGGTTTATGAAACTTGGGTTTCTTCCCAGAAAATGTACTATACAAAGTGAAAAGGTTTTTAGGTTGCTATATATATGTCTGTGTGAGAATTCTTGTGGCTTCGAAGGAATGTCTGACCTCTGATTGCATTGGAATTCCCATAATGCTGTACATAAAGTGAAGCTGACTTTGCATTTCTAATCAGAACTGAGATTGACATAAATCCTAGTGTGTATGTTTCAAAAAAGATTTTTTTTAAGCTGAAAAGCAAAGCCTAAATATTTGAAGGTAGTAGAAAGATTAGAAAAGAGGAATTGGAAATGAAGATTCTTTTTTCCTAAATAACCTAGAGAAATTACTAGCTTTTTAAAGGGGTGGGATAAAAAGGCCAGGTAGGTGGGGGATGTAGTGGGGATTTTTAAATGACTAATTGTTTATATGCTTTATTGCCATAAGGAAGAATTTAAGTATTTCTTGAACTAAGTAAGCATATCAAGTCTTGGGAATGTGCCTTCATGTAAATCCTACTTCTTTGAAGATCCAAAGAGGTCTTGGGATCTCAGCCTTTTTACCTGATAAGCCTATAACCAAGCCATATCACATGCCTGGAGAGCACATGCCTTTCTTTTTTCTTTTACTCCCTTCTGCTAAATTGCTTTTCTCCAAATATCTATTCTTTTTTAACTTCAAAAGATTATTGAGCACCTGTTATGCAAGGCCTGTACTGTATCTCATGTTGGGTGGAGGGGGAGACATAAAGATGTGATTCTTGCCCGAGGGAACCTTAACAGTGAGACTTAGCCCCTAACTCTAGCACTAACCCTTAGCTCTGGACAGCAAGGTGTAGGACGCACTGTTGGTTCTAGATATCATTCTCATAGCTCTGAAGTTATTTTTTAACCAGGCATTCTATTAATTGCTGTTTGTAATTTTGTCACTTCCTGGTTTAAATTGCCCTTTCTGTCTCCTCAGAACTCATTTTTGTGACTGAGACTCTCCCCTCCCCCATCTTTATCTCAATAGTAAATGTGCAAAAATACTTAAGTAAGATTTTTATCGGAAAGGAGCTTAATTCCGAAAGCATTAATTTGGAGTTTATGTCTTATTAAGTTTAGGAGTTCCCTGAGGACATAGCAATTGAAAGTCTACATTTAAAATCTAATTTAAAGTTTAAAAATAAGAGATACAAATGTAAATTATATCCCTAATTGCTATAAAGGGAATTGTGGGTTCTTAAGTATTTGAGACTAAAAAGTACTTATATTAAATTCCAGACTAGTAAAGTATGTAAATTATAAAGGTACTATAAGGATAAGAAAGGGTTGACAGAAAGTTCATTTTGAATGTAATTGTGATGGTTAATTTATGTGTCGATGTGACTGGGCCACAGGGTGCCCAGAATTTGGTCAAATATTATTTTGGGTGTTTTTGTGAGGATATTTTTTGATGAGATTAATATTTTAAGGGGTAAGCCAGTTGCCTTCTATAATGTGGGTGGGCATCATCCAATCAGTTGAAGGTCTAAGTAGAATAACAAGATTGACCTTCCCTGGAGTAATAGGAAAAAGCCTCTGGTAGACTGCCTTCGGACCATCTGTACCATCAGTTTTCCTGGGCCTGCACCTGCTTCAGACTGGAACTCCACTGCTATCTCTGTTGGGTTTCAAGAAGATCACGGCAGATTTGGACTTGCCAGCCTCCATACTCATGTGAACCAATTCCTATAATTGTGTGTGTGTGTGTGTGTGTGTGTGTGTGTGTGTGTGTGTATACACATCTTACTGGTTCTGTTTCTCTGGAGAACCCTAACATAGTAATATAACATTTGCTAATCATATGTTTATTTTAGCACCTAGCACAGTGTAGATGCCCAATAAGTAGTTGACTAATGGATTTATTATTATGCTAACGGGCTTCACAGTCAAAAAGTTTTGGACTCTGGCTCTGCTACTTATTAGCTGTGTGACCTTGGTCAATTCTGTGCCTCAGTTTCTTCATCTTTACTATTAGTATAGTAATGTTAACTTCCATATAAGGTGGTTGTGAGGATTAAGTAAGATAGAGCAAGGAAAGGAGAGCAGAAGCTTTCCTGTGATCAGCATTCCTATTTATTTGACAGTACTTAGGACTGGAGTGTGGTCTGTAGATGCTCTCAGAAAAGATAATGGCCTACGTGGCATTTCACGGTTCTCCAGTGGGCCCAGTTCAGTCTTCCCTCTCTGGTGCAGCTAAGTCATAATAGGCCACTACTCTGAAAATAGTGGTTCTGAACTCCTGTAGTTTAAACTTTTTTTAATGTGACACTTTTTTTTTCATTATTCCATCAACCAAGAAACACATAATGACAAAAAGCTTTTAAGGATTCAGGAACACTTTTTTTTATAATAATTTTTTATTATATTATGTTAGTCACCATACAGTATCAGGAACACTTTTAAGGAATTTATGTAAGAGACTCAGATACTGCCCGAGGCCTCCACGCCAGATTACATGAGGCTTGAGCTCCCTTGTAGGACCTGTAACAGGCACAGCGCTGCTCCTGTTTCCTTGAATTTCCCACTCTTTAATTCCTCATGCTTCCCTTCACTTCCACTTTTTTGCTGTTTGGGATGAGCCCTAGGTCAAGTCCAGCCCCTTGACCATTTGCCACAGAAAAATTAGCCATAAAGAGTTTTGTGAATATGGTAATTTTCCTGAAGATCTGAGAGGTTCCTTTACTCCATAGGCTATACCATCTTGCTGGCTCTGCCCTCTGTTTTCTGCTCAGGGACGTTCAAAGCCCGTGCTCTTGCCAGGATCCTTTCCAATGATCATGTGCTCCCCCCCCCCCCCAAGTAGAGTTTTCCCCTCCCTCTGACAGCTCCTCTCATAAGAATGTGTCCCTACTAGATCTGCCTGCCTGGCTTCCCCAACCTCTCTGACATTCTGTTCCTCATCAGTAAAAGCATTTTTGTGTTTGTGTCAAATGGTAGTACATATGTGTTAGGCATATTGTTTATACAATCCACAGACAGGGCTCACTGTATGTATTTAAGGTCTCCTTGTACTAATTACAGTAGCCAAGGGGCCCCAGGACCCAACAGACTGGGGACCACTCACAAAAATCTCTCTACTATTAATATTTTATGAAGATACTGTCTGTGGATTTATTTATATTTTCATTCTTATCTGCTCTTGTTTCTTAAGTTAATAAAAACCTAAAGTTCATCCCACTTAAAAAAAAAACAACTTGTACATATTTCCATTTACCCTAAATTTGTCCCCACTTAAACTTTAAGCATGTATTCCCTTTATTACATTCTAGGTCTTAGTGAACACATTCAGTATACTTCAATATTTTATAGACATTGATCTTTTCTACTTTTGGCTTTGACCATTCCATATTGAATAATGCTGATTTGTCCCCATGTTTTAGCTTCCAGCTCTTACAGTACCAGTGTGGGAACATTATAGACAGTATTTCCAATTGCCCTCATGTCAATACCATTTGCTAATGGTATTGATATTAGAAAGGGAGGCAACTGCCCATTTTCTCCTCTCTGGGTTGTTTAAGAGAGAATGCTGACATGACATTAATAGAGATTTTTCTATTAAAGATTGTTTTGCAGTAAAGAAAACTTGGAGATTTCAATCTCTTCTATTCAGTAAGCAAGAATTTTGGCCCATTGGACAGTCTTTTTGTGACATAATTAGGCACTAGTTAGAACCAGAGGTGTAAGCACTAGTTTGATTTCCTCTGTCATTACGGAGCCCTCTTACAAGATTGTTCTCCTCCCATGAGAAAACACCATACACCCAACAGTTTGGCTCTGGACCAAGAATGCAGCGATTACTGGTGTGTGCAGACTCCGCAGCTGCAGGGAGTAGGTTTTGGGTTTAAAATCTAACATTCAGAGAATATTTACTAAATGTCCACTGTGTACATACAAGGTGCTATACCAGCAACATTCCTGGTCCTCAGGGGCCTTATAGTTTAGGGTGGAGATCAGGCAAGACCAGCAATCAGAAAACAGCTATGATGCAAAGCAGAGTGGTAACCTCCTGAGAGAGGGCATGAATGGGACTCCTGAGAAGGGGGAGAACCCACCCTGCTGGAACCAGGAAAGATTTTACAGGTGGAGTCTTAGCAGAACCTCAAACAGTGGCTAGCAGTGGGTCAGGGAGAACATTTGAGGCAGAAGGCAAGGCGTGGAGGATAGGTATGAGAGCAAGTGATTGTGTGAAGAAAAGTACTGAAATTTCAGTCCACAATGGTAAGTTGAGTCTGATGAGTGGGGATCTTCAGTATGAGACTAAGAAAGTTCTGTGATCCCTGATTCTTCCCCAAGAAGAATACTAGCATGTGTACTAATGTATACTGGTTAATCTGTTTATATGCCTACTAATTGTATTACTCTGCAATTTGAAGTCCTGGTAAGTCATTTATTTATCTTTTTATTGTAGACACTTAGCAGGACACCTGCCACATGAAAGGAGCTTAGTACATGTGGAATTGACTGAAGCCCATCTTAAGTGTTGTTGCAGGAATAACATTCATTACCTAGAAAGACATCTCCCTCCCCTTCCCCCCATCACACACACCCCCCCCACTTTCATAAAGAAGCAGGTTTTTGAAAGTTGACTTTTTCCTCTGAGGTTTTTGATTCCCAGTTTTCTTACTGAATTTGGCAGGATCTATTTTGATAGGAGTTGCAGCTTTAAAGACTGCAAAACTGTTGTCAGCTTGGTGATCACATTTTATATTCTCAGTTTTGGGGGGCAACAGTGCATGGAAGAGTTAGATTCTCAGTTGCCTTAAAAAAGGCAGATTACTGGCAGCATTCACTCTAGCAGTTTTAATAGAAGATCTATCTATCAGTCAAACTTTTGATGGTCCCCATTTCTAGAGAATAAAGTCCAAAATTTTGCATGGCATTTAAGACCCATAGCAATATGCCAAAAAGAGCCTCTTGTTTCTTGCTGTTCTCTCTCTTGTGCCTACATTTTAGCTAAAGAGAACCCCTCACCTTTCTCAGGCTTTGTCATCTCTTTCAATCCTCCTATCTTTGTGGTGTTCCCTCTGCTGTATATGCGTTAGTGATTGTAACAAACTTCCCAATCTCAGGGGGTTAATATGATTAAAGTATACTTATTTTTGCTCAGATAAGAGTGGAATACAATCACTCCTAGAGGGTGTCCTTTCTACACATATTTTCAGGGATCGAGGTTTCTTCTATCCTGTGGCTCCCCCACGTTCACACCACGACTCCCAAGGTTGTCCTCATCATCTCCAGTCTAGCCACCTGGAGGGGAAAATGCATGAGGGTCATGAGTCAGGGGGCCAAACAGGCCAGTCCTGGAAGCAACAGATGTTACTCCTCACATTTTATTGGTCAGAACTGACACATGGCCATGTCTAGCCACAAGGGAGACGGGTAAGCATAATCTAGCAGTGCCCCAGGAGAAAAAGGAAATGGTTTTTGATGACTTGATAACCAATATCTTCCACAGTCTTTCCTTCTGGTCACAAATTATTCCATTCTTCCTTTCTTTCATAGAACGTATCCATTTCTCATAGGGGGCAACCCAAAGACCTATGGAGTCAATGAAGTGGCACAAAGTTCAGATCTTCAGATGACGGATATGGTGTCTGGATGGGGCTTCTTGTGGCGATCTGTCAATAAAAAGGTTGTTCGTCCCTTCTCCCTCTCAATGTACAGTGGTGAATCAGGGACAGGATAATGCTAAAAAATAAACCTCCCCCAGCCTCTCTTTGGGAAAACAGAAGAATGCAAGACACTGGACAATTTCTAGTTGCTAGTATATATGAAATCCTGAACAGGCATTATGAAGGTATCCTGCCTTCATAAGGTGGGGTGTGGAAGTTCCTTGATTAGATTCTGATTTTCTCTCCTGGTGGAACTCCCTTGTCCATGGCCCTTGGTCCATCCTCTGGGAGAGTCTTCCATGTCCTGTTTTCCATGGCTATACCTGAAGAGGACATTTGGGAGTATATTCTTGAAAGTGCATACAACTTTCACAGCCTGCTTCTTGCTTGTGCAAGTGTGCGGTCCTAAGGAATGTTTTAATGCTCAAGTATCCAAGGCTTTTTCAGGTTGGGATTGTGTTTATTTGGCAGTACAATTCACTTAGAAACTTAGAACGCTTTTGATCTGGTAGCGTCTAGTCCGTTCCATGTGCCAGTAAATATATTCAAAGTTTTGCATAGATGTCATTTTCAAGTCTTACTTGTTTTCTTCTACCCAAGCCCGCCCTTCTCAATTTAATGGTGGCTACCTCGAGGCCAGTTGGTTTGGGTGGGGGCCATACCATTAATGTTATCTTCGTAATAATACTGAAAATTTCAAACAATTGATATTTTTCTTATTGATTGCTAATCATATTTAAAGAGTAATATTAAAATATATCATCTTCAGTAAATTAATATTCACTTAGAACATCTTTTTACAGGTAAAATATAACATATAGAACTTTTATTTAAAAATATAAATTTTAGGAAAATTTTAAGAATTTTTGAGATTTTGGATAAAGATATATTTTATCATAAAAAAATTCCTTAGTTTGAAACACTGTCAGAAAAGAATACCAGAATCCTTCTGAAACCACAAATTCTATTTAGTTATCCAGTTGCCGTTTTCAATAACATTAGTAAGAAAATACATTTACAGTTTTATGCTGCAAGCATATGTCAAGTAATTAGAATAAATGTGGACATAGATATTAGGTTGAATATTGCTTACCTATTTTTAAAAATAGTGTTCTTTCCCTCATTTGATTTAAAAAAATGAAATACTTGCGATGCCTGGATGGTTCAACTGGTTAAGCATCTGCCTTTGCTCAGTGGGGAGCCGCCTTCTCTCTCTGCCTGCGCCTCCCCCTGCTTGTGCTCACTCTCTCTCCGACAAATAAAATCTTTAAAAAAAAATGAAATACTTAAATCTTACTCTAGTGCTCCAAAAATGTTTGGAAACATTTTTCTTTTTCTTTCTTTCTTTTTTTTAAAGATTTATTTTAGAGAGGGAGTGTGGTGGGGAGGGGCAGAGGGAGAGGAAGAGAGACTCTCAAGCAGGCTCCCCACTGAGTGCAGAGCCAGACGCAGGGCTCCATCTCATGATCCTGAGATCATGACCTGAGCCAAAATACAGAATCGGACGCTTAACTAACTGAGCTACCAGGCACCACTGGAAACATTTTTCTTTTAATTTTTAGCAAAGAAATCTCTCCCAATGACTTTAGTAATAGTCATTGTAGCCAAATGCAATTAATATTTTGTGGTCTTAATAGTTGATAGGACTTAATTACGTTTGAAGGTGTGATGAAGTAGCTCCATCTTTCCATTTGCTTATGTGGTTTGAAATCACAGTTCTGACTAGTGCACATTCTCTTGATGAAACCACGAGGTGATGCATTCTTTGGGAAATATATGCTGGCAGATGGGAAACATAATCTTATGAAATTCTGCTTGACATATTGGTCACATATCATCTGAACAAGTCACTTTGTAGCTTGGTCATGTGAAAAATATTCACAAAACCTGTCTGAAAATCATATTTAAAAAAAAATTCAAAAACTTTAAAATGGAGTAGCATAAAGCTAGTAACATCCGAAGATTGTAGTTACATTACCAAACTCCCTGTGGTTAATAAGGTAATGGAACCAGATAGGGGAACAAAATTCATTTATACTGACATAAGAACACATACCAGTAATCCTTGGATTTAAAAGGCATCATGAAAGAAGGTACCAATGAAATAAGGCATTTCAAGCCTATGAAAAAGATTTTCAGAATGAAGACCATAATTCCAATAATCCAAAGTACTTCCCAGAAGCTTGAATGACCCAAAGTCAGATTTATAAAGATTAAGTTGTAATAAAGTGACTGAAAATGGAAGAGAACAGAAGATCCTGCCAAGAATACTAGTAACCAAGCTGTACTGCATCTTTGGGCACCTTTTCTTAGAAAAAGCCCAATATACAGTGCTTTTGTTGGCATACATTAAAGTTGTTAGAAGCTCAGTTCCAAGAGAAATTACATTTATTTCTGAAGCTTGGATTTTCCGCACATCCTCTAGGCATGGAGTTCATCTGGATAGCAACATCTCAGGAATGAAGGCAAGCCCCTTCTCCTGTCCAGTTTGTTGCATGAGCACTTTGGGAGGTTGATGCTGCTCCCCTGTCCACAGTTCCTAGAGGGTGGCATGGCCCTTGAATACTTTTTCTCTGATCCACATTCCTTTGTATCAGCACTGTGTTTCCTCTAATGATGAGTGGATGGAAGTCTCACATAGTGTCAGGGACAGTGGGAAACAGTCCTACGTCTTCAGTCAGGGCCCTCACCCTCAAACCCACCACAGCTAACTTTGTTAGCCCCAATGGCAGCAGCAAAGCTAGGTTTTAATGGGCTTTTGTGTTCAAATATTTTTTCCAAATTGTCTTAAAATTTGGGCTCTAATAGCTTTCATACATCTTTCTTAGTCAGGCCGCCAATTTCTGGACCCTCAATTTCTGCTTGCAAACTGGCCAATTATTTTCTGAGCTCATTTCTTATAACACTTTGCCTGACATACAAAATAAAAGTGAGCCCACTGTTCTTCTCCTGCCAAGCACTTCCCCCAGAGTTACAGTCTCAGTGGGCATGTGGTCTGCTGTCCAAGTTATCCCAGGCAAGTTTACCACATGTTTTGTCCCTGTGTAATTTGCATGTCCATCTTTACAGCTCTGTGATAGATTCCTTTATAATAAGTCTTGACATCCTCCAACTTTTTTCTTTTCCAAAGCTGTTTTGACTATTAAATGTTTGTAGCTCTGTATGAATTTCAGACTAATCTTCTCAATTGCTACCAAAAAGCCTGCTGGGATCAGGAACTGAAGCTGGAGAAGTAGGAGGAGAGGAAGGAGAGGAGAAGAGAGGTGGTGGAGCAGGGAGGTCACTAAGCAGTCTTTCTGAAGCATTGGTCTAGTGGACAAGTCAGAGCTTGAGGGGTATCTGCTGAAAGGGTCCACAGATGGGACTGTGAAGGTCTGTGCAGGGCTGTGATCTGGTTCGTGTGGTTGCCTCTGTGAGTTTGCAGTTGGGTGTCTGGTCATGAGTTGCTGTTGGTCAGCAGGGCAGACAGATGGGAAGAACAGCTGGACCTGGAGGCAGAGGAGTGTGCAGAGTGGAGAGAACCAAGTAACTGGTACCTGTTTGCTTCGCTGCATCTCTCTCTCATCACGTCTAACCATGATGACATTCAGAGCATAAGGGCTGCTGCTTCATTTCACTTTCCAAATCAGTGCAAGTTTCTAACCCAGAACCAAGTAGGGAAGAAGATGAAAAAATGTAGTTCCAACTTAGACTGAGGCAAAATAAAACCATTTTCTTTTTCTGTGTCACCATCTTCATCCAACCAGCCACCAACTCCTGTTGATTCATCATTATTTCTGCATTATAAGCCATTCCCTTCTCTGCAAATTGCTCTTTTTAAATCACTAATACATTTTGTGTCTGGATTACTGTAGTAGCCTCCTAACTTGTGATTACATCAAATATGGTCATGTAGGTTGTGCACTGCACAACTTCACTGGTGCCATTCATAGACCATGCTTAATGGCCCTCCCTAGAGTTGTTCAGGGTACAACATGCAGAACTGTACACAGTTCCATCTCAGGTCTAGCCCTGCTTCCTTCAGTAACTTGGGTCCTCCTTTTAAAAGGCAAAAGGACCATATCATTCTCCTGCCTAAAATTGTTGGCCTCCCATGACCTTCAGGGTAAAATTCAAATTCCTTAGCATAGCCTAATATCCATTCATGATTAGCAGGTAAGCCTAGGCTCTGGAATCACAATTTCTTTCTTTCTTTCTTTCCTTCTTTCTTTCTTTCTTTCTTTCTTTCTTTCTTTCTTTCTTTCTTTCTAAAAGATTTATTTATTTATTTATTTATTTATTTATTTATTTATTTGACAGAGCTAGAGACAGCCAGCGAGAGAGGGAACACAAGCAGGGGGAGTGGGAGAGGAAGAAGCAGGCTCCCAGCGGAGGAGCCTGATGTGGGGCTCGATCCCAGAACACTGGGATCACGCCCTGAGGCGAAGGCAGATGCTTAAGGACTGAGCCACCCAGGTGCCCCTGGAATCAGAATTTCTAAGTTGGAATTTCCCCTTAGCCACTTCTACAATATATGACCTTGGGCAAGTCGCTTAATCTTACTGGGCTTGTTTCTTTAACTGTGAAATGGGAGAGGAGGGTGAGAATAGTCCTTTCCTCATCAACTTTTGTCAGCATTGAAATGCAAAGATATAATATTCCTTCTATAGTGCAATCTCTCACCATTGCCTGTGCCCACGCCAACTCTATGCTCCATCTGAACCGAACTCCTGTACTACTAGTTCTCCTTGTTGTGCCCCATCCTGCCTCTGTACCTTTACACATACCTGAATCAGCCTTTTTCTCTCCCCTTGGCTAGAACCTGCTCATTCTCCAGGACTCAGTGACTCATCACTCCCTCCTGGCAGCCTTCTCTGATTCCCTCAGCCTCAGTTAGTGACAGTTCCCTTGGGTTGTCTCTGTTAGTGCTTGGTTATACCACAGTGGATTCTCTTTTTCTCTCTCCCCCACTATAAACTATAGACTTTCTTGCCTGCTAGACCATAAATTCCAGACCATGTTTTGCTTGAGGGTAGGGACTGTTTTACCTGTCTTCGTATCCTTAGCTCTTAATGTAGCACTAAGTTTTTAAGAATGTTAGTAGGTTCTCAAAGTGTTTATTGAATTAATCAGTGTTGAATGATGAGGGCTCTAACGGGTGTTGTTATACTTTATGGAGAAATATAAAGATGATGGAATATTTTGGGATAATGCATAATAGCAAGAATTTCAGAATTCTTTTTTTTTTTTTAAGATTTTATTTATTTATTTGACAGAGAGAGAGACAGCCAGTGAGAGAGGGAATACAAGCAGGGGGAGTGGGAGAGGAAGAACAGGCTCCCAGCAAAGGAGCCTGATGCGGGGCTGGATCCCAGAATGCCGGGATCATGCCCT
This sequence comes from Ursus arctos, assembly GCF_023065955.2. Taxonomy (NCBI): domain Eukaryota; kingdom Metazoa; phylum Chordata; class Mammalia; order Carnivora; family Ursidae; genus Ursus; species Ursus arctos. The sequence continues at coordinate 41,843,116 of NW_026622786.1, read as the reverse complement.
GAGCTGAAGGCAGACGCTTAACGACTGAGCCACCCAGGCGCCCCAAGAATTTCAGAATTCTGAAGTTTAGTGATTTGGTAGATTTCAAACTATGTATGTTGCTGTTAATGGAAATTAAAAAAAAGAATGGAAATTTTCTTTTTTTAAACTTAAATTCAATTAACATATAATGTATTATTTGTTTCAGGGGTACACATCTGTGATTCATCAGTCTTATACCCAGTGCTCATTACAACATATACCCTCCCCAGTGTCCATCACCCAGTTACCTCATCCCTCTACCCCTCTCCCCTCCAGCAACTCTGTTTGTTTCCTATGATTAAGAGTCTCTTATGGTTTGTCTCCCTCTCTGCTTTTGTCTTGTTTCATTTTTAAGAATGGAAATTTTCTTAGTGGAAAGAATGACTAAGGGCATTTTTTGGTCAAGGCATTGTTTACTACCATTTGCTCAATATCCATTACTCTAAGACCTCTTACAAAGATATTGAAACCCACAACTATATGGTCAATTAATCTTCAACAAAGCAGAAAAAAGTATCCAATGGAAAAAAGATAGCCTCTTCAACAAATGGTGTTGGGAAAACTGGACAACAACATGTGAAGGAATGAAACTGGACCACTTTCTTATACCATATACAAAAATAAATTCAAAATGGGTTAAAGATCTGAATGTGAGACCTGAAGCCAGAAAAATCCTAGAGGAGAACACAGGCAGTAACCTGTTTGACATCAGCTGTAGCAACTTCTTTCTAGATATGTCTCCTGAGGCAAGGGGGGAAAAAGCAAAAATAAACTATTGGGACTTCATCAAAATAAAAAGCTTTTGTACAGTGAAGGAAACAACAAAACTAAAAGGCAATTTATGGAATGAGAGAAGATACTTGCAAATGACATATCAGATAAAGGGTTAGTATCCAGAATCTATAAAGAACTTATAAAACTCAACACCCAAAAATGAATAATCCAATTAAAAAATGGGCAGAATACACGAGCAGACATTTTCCAAAGAGGACATACAGATGAAAAGATGCTCAACATCACTGATCATCAGGGAAATACGAATCAAAACTGTAATGAGGTATCACCTCATACATGCCAAAATGGTTAAAATGAACAACACAAGAAATGGGTGTTGGCGAGGATGTGGAGAAAGGGGAACCCTCTTGTACTGTTGATGAGCGTGCAAACTGATGCGGTCACTTGTGGAAAACAGTATGACGTTTCCTCAAAAAGTTAAAAATACGGACACCAAGTTGGCTTAGTTGGTTAAGCATTTGCCTTTGGCTCAGGTCGTGATCCCAGGGTCCTGGGATTGAGTGCTGCATTGGGCTCCCTGCTCAGTGGGGAGCCTGCTTTTCCCTTTGCCTCTGCTGTTCTCTCTGCTTGTGTGCTCTCTGTCAAACAAATAAATAAAAAATCTTAAAAAAAAAAGTTAAAAATAGAACTACCCTACGATCCAGCAATCACACTACTGGTTATTTACTCAAAAGAATACAAAAATACTATTTCAAAGGGATACATGCACCCCAATGTTTTTAACAGCATTATCTACAATAGGCAGGTTATGGAAATAGCCCAAGTGTCCATTGATTGATGAATGGATAAAGAAAATGCGTTGTATATATACAATGGAATATTACTCAGCCATAAAAAGCATGAAATCTTAACCACTTGCTACAACATGGATGGAGCTAGAAAGCATTATGTTGAGTGAAATAAGTCAGCCAGAGAAAGGCAAATTTACCACATGACTTTACAAAAGTCAAAGGGGGAAAAAAGAGAGAGGCAAACCGAAAAACAGACTCTTAACTGTAGAGAACAAACTGATGGTTACCAGAGAGGAGGTGGATGGGGGATGGGTGAAATAGGTGATGGGGATTAAGGAGTGCACTTGTGATGAGCACCGGGTGATGTATGGACATGTTGAATCACTATATTGCACACTTGAAACTAATATACACTGTATGTTAACTAAATGGAAATTAAAAAAGTTAGAGGGAAAGCCCATGGGTGAGTGTGAGTGGGTGGGGAGGAGGAGGAACAGAGGGAGGAGAAGAGGGAGAGGGATAAGCAGACTCCACACTGAGTGGCTGAGTGCAGAGCCCTAAGTGGGGCTTGATCCCATCACCCTGAGATCCTGAACTGAGCGAAATCAAGAGTCTGATGTTTACCCTTAACTGACTAAGCCACCCAGGTGCCCCCTAACTGGAATTTAAATAACAAAAATATTATTGAATAATGCATTAAAAATTAACCACCGACAAATAGAATACTCTGAATTGTATTACCAAAAATCATAAAGTAGTTATCCTTGGGAAAATATGGACCAAAATCCTGCGTACTACCTGTTAATTCTAAAATGTCTGTATGAGTTCAATCATTTTTTTCAAGATTTTATTTATTTGGGAGAGAGAGGGCATGAGAGAGAGAGATCACGAGCATAGGGGAGGGATAGAGGGAGAAGCAGACTCCCTGCCGGGCAGGGGGCCTGATGTAGAACTCAAACCCAGGAGTCTGGGATCATGACCTGAGCTAAAGGCAGACGCTTAACCTACTGAGCCACTCAGGTGCTCCTCGATCATTTTTTAAAAAATATTTGATTTATTTATTAGAGAGAGTGTGTGAGAGCACAAGCAGAGGGAGGAGCAGAGGGAGAGGGAGAGGGACAAGCAGATTCCCTGCTGAGCACAGAGCCTGAGACAGGGGCTTGATTCCAGGACCCTGAGATCATGACCTGAGCGTCAGATGTTTAACCAACTGAGGCACCCAGCTGCCCCATGTTCAATCATTTTAACAGTGGACGTTGCCTTAGTCAGTAGTTTATACCTAATGTTTCTGATAGCAATCTTTTAATAAAGAGAACAAGTAATGAAGGTTTTTTTCTTTAAAATTTCAAATTTCCATGTACTGAGTATGCTTGAAATAAAGTACCTCTGTCAAGAATTTTTTTTTATTTTTAAATTTCTGGATCAATAATTATTAGGTTTCTTAATGTTTGAAATAAAAATATTAGTGCCTGGACTAAATATCAGAGGATATTAAATCTAAGCACTTCTGTGGGCTGTAGATGTTGACCTTTTCCAAAATCCTGTCCCTTCTTCAAATAGGTTCTTGCTTTGATATAAGGAAAAGTTTTAATAAATATGGAAATGATCACTCTCAACATCAGTATCATGCTTTGTTAAGCTTATGATTCTAACTGCTATCCAATGCATCACAACTGTAAGATTAAGAAGAGTCACTTGTTTAAATATTTTTGCATCTTACAAAATGAGTAAGAATATGAAAATCTCACTTAAGAAATGGGCAAAGGGCATATCAAAGGAGACAGAAAAGAAAAAAATAAAAATGGCCAATAAATATATGGAAAAATTTTAGCCTTACTAGTAACAAAATGCAAACCAGCACAATAATGAGATATCATTTTAATCTATCTCAGTAGCAAAGGGTATGACCAAGTGGGCATTTTCATCCATTGCTGTTGGGAGTGTAAATTTGTAATCTTCTCTGCAATTTGATAGTATGTGTGAAAGGCTTTAGAAATGCTTTTAGTTTGGACTAGGGAATCCCACTTCTAGGAAATTCTTCTAAGAAGATAATAGGACAAATGCAGAACAGTATACCTTTAAGCATATTTATTGCAGCCTTGTTTTTGAAGTGGGATTGGGTGGGTAACCTGCTTTTGCCTGGTTTCTGTGTGGAGGGGCAGCCACTTCTGGAATCCTTCTAGCCCCTCTTCCACTGCACACTCCACCCCATGGGAAAAGGAGCAACTTGCTTGGTTGGACTCAGGGTCCTGCTGCATCCATCCTGGCACTTCAGATCACTCTGCCTGCAGAGCGTGTGCCCTCATTGGCTTCCTGCCAAGTGCAGCTTTTATGGGGAAAGCCTCCCCACATTGGGGAAGTTTTCCACCTCTACCTGTGCCTGTCTAGGAAACTCTTGAACTCCAGATGCCGTGTTAGGAATCTCATTGGGCTGCACACCTGATTCATGTCCTCCACAGTGTGTTCCAAACTATCATTCTAACCCTCTAGTTCCCAAACTGGCTGAGGTGTCCTGAAATACCACAGTGAATTCACAGGGGGTGTTGTGGGACATTTAAAAATTTCCAGGGAAACATAGTTATACTCCATGACTGCTAGACATCATGCAAATGATGAGCTAGATGTAGGCCACGGTGTCAACATCATAACAATACATTCCTTTTGGTACTGTCGTATCTTTGCAAAGCTGGGTTTTTGGTGGTGTCTGTGATAAAAAGCAAGTACTACATGAACGTTACTGTGGAACAGGGAGTGAGGGTGGTGGTGCCCAATTTGATTCCAAGATTGCAGAAGTGGTACAGTGCCCAGCAGGTGCAGAGATCTCATTATTAAGTAAATGTGGTTATTTAAGGATGAAATAAAATATTTTAAAAATATATGGGTATTATTATTATTCAAAAGTAATTAAGTTGTTAGGGCATGCCTACTTACAAAGTTGTTTGTATCTGACTGCCTAGGAAATGAAACTATTAAGTATTTTTTTTGGTCTAGTGGCACTGTGAAAAAAATTAACAAGACACTAAGGATGCTGTGAGCCAGGAAAGGTTGGGAGCTGCTGTTTTAACCTCATTTGCTAGTGCTGATAAAAGAAAAAAGTCAGGAAAGAAAGCTAGTTTTGGGAAAAGGTGAATGGATTCAATTGTGGAGATGCTGAGTCTGAGGGCCTAGTGGGCCACTCAAGGAAAGGTATAGAGCTGGGATCCAGGCAGGAGGTTTAGAGCAGAGCTAATTCCATCCATGAATAGTCATGTGCAGGCTCTCTTTCTGATTGCTTCGGATATTGTATAAACTCAAGAACTGCAAAAGAAGAAGGTAGGGTTGTTGAAAGGGAAGGAACCTAAAAACCAAAACTTGAAACTGACCTGCAAAACAAATGTTCTTGGTTTAATGTTTTTGCAAATGTTAAATGGATGCATTTGAATTTCCTTCTTACATCATGTTTTATTGCAAAGGTTCTATGGGAGAGCCATGAGGTTTACTCTAGTAGAGAAAGAGAAAGTGAACTCTTGACCTCTTAGCCAGATAGGGGGGCTTGTGCAGATAGGGGGTTTGCTTAATTATTTTATTTCCTGTGTAGCACATCACTAGCTGAGCCCAGAAAATCCAGATCATAGAGGGCCACAATTGTATAGAGAAGACACCCTTATACACACTTAAGGCTTCACAAGATTAGCATCAAGAAGTAGGAGGATATGATGTTAGGAAAGTAAAGACCTCCCTCCCTCCCTCATACACATACCTTTTTTGACCAAGGAGATTGTGGAAAGAAATACAAAGAGAAGGTAGTGATTTGTGTCTTGTAATTTTCCCCTATGGCTTGGAAAGAAGCTGTGTTACAAAAATGAGAATAATAGTAAGAACAAAGAGGAGAGATATTGCCAAGTTGGGGGCCGTGGAAAGCTCACTTTTGTCCTGTTCACCTGTACCAACTTGGGGGTATGACCACAACAACTTGGCTATGCACCACAGACAGAAGGAGATCCTATGGCTTTGTTTTCCTGTGCTGCTTCCAATTCCCATGTTTTGTAGATGATGCGACAAGAGCCAGTAGGGCTTCCAAGGTACCATCTGTCCACCCCGCCCTGACAAGGGAGTAGCCTGGATGAGGGACAGAGTAGTCACTCCACACTCTGTAGCCAACATAGTAGGGGTGAGGCTGAGTCATGCAGAGGTGTTACTTGGTTCTGACCAAGCAAGATGCCCCCAATGAATAAGGGTTGTTGTCTTGAGATCAGTAGTAACTTCCTGATGCATGCCAATGACCCCCAGGAGGCTCGGAGACTCTTCTCTTGGGGTCGTGAAGACCCATCATATCCCTTCTCAGATATCCAGATGTCATCTTAGGGAGAGAGGCAGGGGAAGGAGGCAGCTGACAAGGGCCAGCATTGACTACATAATTTTCTGGGCCTAGTGCAAAATAAAAATACAAGCCCCTTGTTCAAAAATTAAGAATTTAATACTGCAACAGCAGAGCATTAACCCAGGTGTGGGGTCCTTCTAAGAGCAGGACCATGTGCAACTGCACATATCTCAGACCTATGAAACTGGCCCTGCTGAAAGCCTCAACATATTTTTCCCCTAGAGATTCTCAACACTGCCCAAAGGGATTGTTGAAATTATCAGATCGGATTAAATTTAAACTGCATTGGACATAGAGTTAATTCTTTCCCCATTAACCAGTGAATGGGAACCTGGGAGACATGCCAGATTAGTTTATGGACAATCGAGGTATTACTGAGTTGGGTTGAGTTATATTTGTGGCCCTTCTGTAAAGACATCATTTTCTCCTTTTTATAGGATAAACGTTGCTATTTAGAGAGGTTAAGGGATTGCTCAAGGTCACCCAGGTAGTTAGTAGTGAAATTGAGGTTTAAACCCGGGTATGACTCCAAAAGTTGGGCATGTTTCCACTCTTCTGATGTCAAACTAAATCTGAGAAATTGAACTTTAAAGTGGGCTTTCTTTCAAAATGTACTTATTTTTGTAACTGTATGAAGAGTATGCCTTATCACCAATAGGAATGATACTGTCCCCTAGAGAGCATTTTGGAAAATTGAGGGGTATTTTGGTTGTCTGAGGGGATGATGATGGGCAAAGGTTAGGGATATTAGAAAGTTGCAATTTGTAGGACAGTCCTACACAAGGAAGATTTGTTTGATGTTTTACGTATCTTTTGTTTGCCTCACCTGTGCTTGGGTAGGTGAAAACTTGTTTATAATTATAAGTCTAGAACCTAATAACATTTTACATAAACTTATAATATCTTTTGCATGGTTTAAAAATAGGCTGAATTTTCTATAAATAAAACAACTATAAATGGAAGGAAGAGTATACTTGATTTGTTTCAAACTTTACCAAGAGTTGTTGCCCATTTTGGAAAACCCCATTGCCCAATGGCTATGCTGCTTTTGGCATTTGCATCATCAATACAGCACACCTTAATCAATTTGTTAGTAGATGTCAGCTTCCCTTAGATTCCCCATGTAGATGCATTGACTGCTTCATTATTTTTCTGGTATGGCTGTATGTGAGCATATTGGCATATATATTATTTTATTATAAATTCTATTTTTTTCTTTGTGTTATAGTCAGGGCATTTTTTTTTGTTTTGTTTAAAAAGTTGTATGTATAAGTAGGTTATAATTTTATATGGATTTCATTTTAGGACTGTATAAGGACACTGAAAAATATTTGCTATAGAAAGGGGTGAGTCTAGCAGTTTGAGAACCACTGAGGTGGGAGACGTGAGTATTTGGAATCAGTAAAGAGCAGAGTTATTTTTGCAAGAAAACCTTAGAGTTATTGACTTTCTCTGAAGGACTTATTGGCTATGAGGGCAATATCACTGAGCCTCATGTGAAAGAGTTATTAAATCTTTTAAGAGACTATATTCTGTGTGTTAGGCACAGAATCAAGATATCTGACCTAATTTACCCAAGGAGTAGGGCTTTTCAGGTGACCTCCTTTTTTTTTTTTTAAGTTAATTTTTGTCCTCTTGGCTGGACAAAGTTTTCCTTTTCATTTGAGGGAATGACCTTGGCAGGAAAAGAAGAAAAAAACTCTTTTGATTCAGGTTTATTTTTTTCCTCTTGGGAAAAATATCCGTTTGAAGGTAAAATAACTATGTGAGACATTTACATTGCAACTTAAAACGCTCCCTGTTACTAATTGTTATGAGAAGCCTGGCATCAGGGGGTCTTCAGGAAAAATGTCCCAATCTACTGAGTTTCTTGCACGACCATGTTCCTTATGTAACTCCAGGACTCTGCCTTTTTGTAGGAGGGATGTCTTCCCAACTATTATTAACAATATTATATGCCACTTAATCATATAAAATTGTTAATGAAAAGGTAAAAAACTATACTTTGAGTCCGAGAGAGTAAGTTCTTTGTTCTAGACACTCAGGGTGATGCCATGTAGGACGTCTATGATGATAATTAGGGAAAATTTTCCTCTCCTTCTTTTGGACCCTCTTTCTTCTGGAATCCTGCCCCCTCTTGCACTGCCTTCCTGCATGGGACAGTGCTTGTCCAGGGACTTGCGTTCGTCTGCTCCATCTCTGGTCTGGGTGATTGTTATTTGGAATGGAGAGAAGTTGGGTCAGAAAAGTGCCTCTGGATCTTCTTGGCAGGTATCTATCCAAGTGTAAGTCACTTAGTGTAATGATTCAGCGCCCAGTCTCTGGAACCAGTCAGCCAGGATTTCAGTTCTGGCTCTACGGTCAATAGTTGTCCGACTTAAATTCTCTGTCTCAGTTTCCTCATCTATAAAACAGGAATTATAATAATACCTAATCTGCAGGGTTGTTGTGATGATTAAATGTATTAATGTGTATAAATGGGAAGCAGGGAGGAAGAAAACCCACTCTACCACACTTACACATTTAAACGGAACAGTGTTCCTGGTTGGTGTTTTATTGCAGATTGGTGAACCTAAATGACTTCTTTGATCTTTTGGATGGTGGGTCTAGGGGAACAGCTGGATAAATGCGAAGTGGAAGGAGTCATCAGCTTGGGCTTTAGATTCAGGAGTGTCACTCTTCTGTTCAAAGGCCACTGAAGTGTCCCCATTTCATTAAGAGTAAAAACCAAAGACTTCACGATGCCTACAGGGTCTTGCCTCATCTGGACTCTTGTGACATCTCTGACCTTGTCATCAACTGCTTACTCTGCACTCCATCCAGCCAGACTGGCCTTCTTGCTCTACCTCTGACATGCCAGGTGTACCCCTACCTTAGGGCCTTTGCTCTAGTGAGCCCTGTGTCCAGAATGCTTTTCCCTTTGACATCAGCATGGCTCACTCCTGCACCTCTTTCAAGTCTTTACTCAAATCTCGCCTTCTCAATGGGGCCTGCCCTGATCACCCTATTTAATACTGAAACCTGCCTCTCACCTCTACCCGTGCACTTCCATTCCCTTTACTGAGCTCTACTTTTTCCTCATAATGCCATTGATCTTCTAATAAACCATGTAATTTACTTAGGTATTATATTTATCGTTTCTAATCTTTATCTACTAGAATAGCTACTTAAAAGGACAGGATATTGCTTTTTCACTCACATCCTTAGAGTCTTGAGTTCTTGGCACATAGGGGGTATGTACTTAATAAATATTTATGGAATGAATGTATGATTCACCCACTGAGGCTGAGGACATTGCTGATCTAATCACACCAGGGTTTTCCTAGCAAGAAAGAAGGGAGAATAGCTATTGAATGGGCAGTTAACAATATCTGATGTGGATTCTAAAATGCCCAGCTGCACATTGGGGAAAATTGGATTATGGACTAATTGAAGAGTATTTGAGTCTTTCTCCAAATTTGGTATGCAGATTAAACAGGAGCTACATTTTATTTCCTGAACTTGTTTTATTTTTAACAAGAAGAAAAGTAGTGTATTTTTATGGGTTGTATGAAGGAGTGGTAGCATTGAAATGGTTTTAGTCTTGCAGAGATGCCATATTACTAGGGATGGAGTGATACAGGAAATAATGTGTACAGACCCATGGTTCCTGGCACCAAGGAAACACTTAGGAAATATCTGAATTTTGCCTAGGGCTAATCTTACCTTTAGAAGTAATCAGAGGGATATATAATAAAAGTGCATTCATATCAGAGAATCTCACTGTTGAAAAGGATTGGAGTAATGTATATCCTCTTCAGGGCTCTTCACAGATGAGTAGAAAATGAATCAAGCAAAAAATCAGCACAAGTGAGCTAAAATCTGCCTTCTTTTAAATTTTACTCTTTGGCATTCCAGAACAAATCTATTCACTTTTATACCTGAGATCCTCTCAACTATTTGAAGACAGCAATTGTGTTTTCTTTTCCACAGGGTAAACATCCTCAGTTTCTTATCTAGCTTAGTTTTGAGGATCTTCACCATCCTGGCCACCCTGTTTCTGATGAAATGCAACTTTACAATGTAGTTTTACTTTATTTTGTTATTATTATTTTTTGAGAGAGTGAGCAAGGGGGAGGGGCAGAGGGAAAAGAAGAAAATTTTTTTAAAGATTTTTATTCATTAAAAAAAATTTTTTTATTATGTTACGTTATTCACCATACAGTACATCATTAGTTTTTGATGTAGTGTTCCATGATTCATTGTTTGCATATAACACCCAGTGCTCCATGCAATATGTGCCCTCCTTAATACCCATCACTGGCCTATCCCAATCCTCCACCCCCTTCCCCTCCCCTCTGAAACCCTCAGTTTGTTTCCCAGAGTCCATAGTCTCTTTTATTTATCAGAGAGACAGAGAGAGACAGAGAGAGAGAGGGAGAGGGAGAGAACTAATACAAGCAGGGGGAGTGGCAGGCAGAGGGAGAAGTAGACTCCCTGCTGAGCAGAGAGCCGGATGTGGGACTTGATCCCAGGACCCTGGGATCATGATCTGAGCCAAAGGCAGATGCTTAACTGAGTGAGGCATCCAGGTGCCCCTACAATGTAGTAAAAGCCAGTGGCTGGGGCACCTGGGTGGCTCAGTCATTTAGTGTCTGCCTTTGGCTCAGGTCATGATCCCAGGGTCCAGGGATCAAGCCCTGCATGGGGATCCCTGCTCAGTGGGAAGCCTGCTTTTCCCTCTCCTGGTCCCCCTGCTGGTGTTCCCGCTTTTGCTGTGTCTCTCTCTGTTCAGTAAATAAATAAAATCTTGAAAAAAATAAAATAAAAAAAAATAAAAGTCAATGGCCAGGGGCACCTGGGTGGCTCCGTCCGTTAAGCATCTGCCTTTGGCTCAGATCATGATCCCAGTGTCCTGGGATTGAGCCCCACATGGGGGGGGGGCGGTCTCTGCTCAGCAGGGAGTCCGCTTCTCTAGCTCCCCCTGCTTATGCTCACTTGCTCTCTCTCTCTATCAAATAAATAAATAAAATCTTGAAAAAGTCCGTGGCCAAAATGAATTCATAGTGCTCCTAATCAAGTCTGATAAAATGAAGTGCAAAAAGATAACTTACGAAAATGAATAAATACATAAACAAACATATTAGGTAAGTAATTAAGGGGAGGGGAGATATTGATTAACAACTAAAAGGTCAGAGGTAGGTCTTCCTCTAGGTAGAGCTGGAGATCCAGGTGTTCATCTATCATTTGAGCTCTGTGTTCATTGTTAGCTCTTTTTTTCTTTGTGTTTTCTTCCCTACCTGGAAGAGTCTCCACATATTTCTTCTTAGAAGCTCCATGCTTACATCTTACCAAATTAGCAACTCCTCTCAGTGGTAAGGATAGAATTCTGGAGAAAAAACAACACTTACAGGAAGAGAAAGACACATTGCCAATCTTCCAGAATGTAAATTCTGTCATTAAGTAAACGATTTATGACTTGCTAAGTTGGCTTTTAGTGACGCCTCTTTTGAATGCATTCACAATGCTGCTTTACTTTGTATCTTCCAGAATTCTTCCTGAAATTGATGTCAGACTCATGATTTGAAAGTTGTAGAACTATTCTTTTCAAATTTGGGAAATTAATATCTCAGTTTCCTATCTTTTATCTTTTGATCCTTTTCTAGTTCACACTGATTTTTCAGAGTTACAATATTTCAACATTTATTGACTACCACACAGTAGTACTTTCTTCATTCCTATTTATAAGTTCTTGGCTTCTGAGACAGGAATTCATTTAGTTTAAAAACTTGAATTCCTTTAAATCAACCAGTTAAATCGTACTTCTTATAATCTGCCCACCTGCCTTTACTTTCTAGTTCTGCATTAAAGAGCTTTTTAGTTTGGTTCTCGGTTTTAAGAAACAGAGTCAGTCAGGTTAACTCCAGATTATGGAGAAGCTTACATGTAGCAGAGGAAGAAAAGGAGATCATAAGAACAGGGAAGTGGATTTCGTGGAAGCTTTTGTCTGTGGGCAGGTCCTAAGCAGCAGCATTTCTAGGGTCTTCTATTAACCATCACATCAATTTTTGACTCTGTAAATTGAGACTGTGACTTCCTGACTTGCTCTGTTTTTCTTGGTGTGTCTTTTTGTTTGTTTGTTTTTTTAACAGCTTTATTGAAGTATGACTTCTTCTCTGCCTCCCCCTACCCTCGTCCCCATGTGTTCTCTGTCACTGTAGATTCGTTTGTGTTTCGTAGACTTTTATATAAATGGAATCATAGTATGTCCTTTTTTTTATGACTGACTACTATCACTCAGGATACTTGTTTTGGAGATTCATCCATATTATTTTGTGTATCAGTAGTTCATTCTTTTTTATTGCTGAGTGGCATTCCACTGCATGGTTGTTTTACATTTTGTTTATTCACCTGTTGATGTACATGTGGGTTTCAGATTTTGGCCATGACTAATAACGGTTTTATGAACACTTTGTATATATGAACACAGGCTTTTATTTCTCTTGGATAAATAGGTAGGAATGGAATGGCTGGATCATGTGGTAGGTGTACATTTAACTTTTCAGGAAATTGCCAAACTGTTGCCAGAGTTGTATAATTTCACATTCTCACCAGCAGTATATAAGAGTTCCAGTTACTTTACATTCTCTCCATCTCTTGCTGTGGTCAGTCTTTTGATTTTTCGTTGTTCTAGCATAGTGGCATTTCATTGTCATTTAATTTGCATTTCTTTAATGACTAATGATGTTGAACATACCATGTCCTTATTTGCCATTAATATATCTTCTTTGGTGAAGTGCTTATTAAAATCTTTTGTCCATATTTTCTTAGATTATTTCCTTATTATTAAGTTTCAAGAATTCTTTATATATCCTAGTTACAAGACCTTTATCAGACATGTGATTTGCAAAGATTTTCTCTCAGTTTTCTTTTTGATCTGTGAGTTACTTGAAGAATGTTACTTAGTTTTCAAATATTTGGGGGTTTTCCAGTTATCTTTTATTAATTTATAATTTATTTCCTTTGTGATCAGAGAACGTACTTTGTATGACTTGAATACTTTTACATTTACTGTGGCTTGTTTTAAGACCCAGAATACGGACCATATCTCAAAACCTTGCACTTGAAGTATTTTCTGCTATTGGGTGGGGTGTTCTATAAATGTCAATTAGGACACATTGGCTGACAGTTGTTTTAGTTTCTTAGGGCTACCTTTAACAAACTGCCACAAAGTAAGTGGCTTAAACCAACAGAATTGTATTCCTTTAGAGTTCTGGGGGCTAGAAGTCAGAAATGAAGATGTTAGCAGGGCTGTGTTCCCTTTGAAGACTCCTGGGGGAGGATCTTTCCTTGCCTCTTTTTAGCTTCTGGTGGCTGTTGGCAGTGCTCGGTGTTTCTTGCTTCGAAGTTGAATCACTGCAGTCTCTGCTGTCATTATCACATGGTGTTCTCCCTGTTTGTGTCCAAATTTCCCTGCTCTTACAAGGACACCAATCATTGGATTAAGATCCATCAGTCCCCACCCCCCAAATCCAGTCCAACCTTATCTTAACTTGTTTACATCTGTAAAGACCTTATTTCCAAATAAGATCACATTCACAGGTACCATGGGTTATGGCCTGAACATATCTTTTTGGTGGATACAATTCAACCACAACGATAATGTTAAGTCTTCCATATTGTTATTGATTTTTCTGTCTACTTTCTTTATCAATTATTGAGAGAGGGATATTGGAATCTTTGACTATATTTGTGGATTTGTTTATTTCTCCTTGCAGGTCTATTGGTTTTGTTTCATGAATTGTGTTACCTTGTTAGGTGCCCAAGCTTTTATGATTATTATATCCTTTGAGAGACTGAACCATTTATCATTATGAAATGACACTCTTTGTCCCTGGTAGTATTTTTTGTTCTGAATTCTACTTCATTTGATGTTAATACAGCCAGTGATACTTTCTTCTGATTAGTGTTAACATTGTGTATTTTGTCTCATCCTTTTACTTTTAACTTATCTATGTCTTTATGTTCAAAGTGAGTTTCTAGTAGGCAGCATATAATTGGGTCTTATGTTTTTAATTTAATCTTCAAGTTTACTTATTTTTTTCTTTTGGAATGTATAATCTGCTATTAATCTCATCCAGTGTATTTTTCTTCTCAGACATTGTAGTTTTCATCTCTAGAGTTTAATTTGCATCTTCAAAAAAATATATATTCCATATCTTTAAGTTTTCAACATATGGTATATAGTTATAAGAACTTTTAAAATGTATTTGTCTACTAATTTTATTATATGTGTCAATTCTATATCAGTTTTGATTATTTTTTCTCCTTTTCATGGCTATATTTTCTTTTTTTTTTTTTTAAAGATTTTATTTATTTATTTGACAGAGATAGAGACAGCCAGCGAGAGAGGGAACACAAGCAGGGGGAGTGGGAGAGGAAGAAGCAGGCTCATAGTGGAAGAGCCTGATGTGGGGCTCGATCCCATAACGCCGGGATCACTCCCTGAGCCGCAGGCAGACGCTTAACCGCTGTGCCACCCAAGCGCCCCTCATGGCTATATTTTCTTACTTTATTTTGCATACCAGGTAATTATTGATTGGATGCCAAACATTGAGTTTTTTTTTTTTAAGTTTTTATTTATTTTTTTGACAAGGAGAGACAGCCAGCAAGAGAGGGAACACAAGCAGGGGGAGTGGGAGAGGAAGAAGCAGGCTCCCAGAGGAGGAGCCTGATGCGGGGCTCGATCCCAGAACACCGGGATCACGCCCTGAGCCGAAGGCAGATACTTAACAACTGAGCCACCCAGGCGCCCCCCCAAACATTGAGTTTTAACTTCTTGGATGTGAGATATTTTTGATTCCTGTAAATATTCTTTTTTTTTTTTTTAAGAGATTTTATTTATTTATTTGACAGAGAGAGAGAGCATAAGGAGGGGGAGTGGCAGACAGAGGGAGAGGGAGAAGCAGACTCCCTGCTGAGCAGGGAGCCCGATGCGGGGCTCAATCCCAGGACCCTGGGATCATGACCTGAGCCAAAGGCAGACACTTAACCGACTGAGCCACCCAGGCGCCCCTCCTGTAAATATTCTTGAACTTTGTTCTGTTTTTCTGTTTGTTCTGCAGTTATGTTTCTTGGAAATACTTTGATCCTTGTGGGTCTTGCTTTTAATTTTTGTTAGATAGGAAGAGAGCAGAGTTCAGTCTAGGGCTACACTTTTCCCACTACTGAGGCAAGACCCTTCTGAGTGCTCTACCTGATGCCCTATGAATTATGAAGTGTTTTTTTTTTTTTTTTTTTTGCTTTTAAGTGTGGCTGGTGGAAAGAGGCACTATTCCTGGACAGGTGTAAGCACCAGGTATTGTTACTGTGATGGCTAATTTTATGTGTCAACTTGGCTGGGCCTTGGTGCTCAGATGTTTGGTCAAAGATTATTATGAATGTTTCCGTGAAGTTGGATTTTAAATGAGATTAACATTTCAATTAGTAGACTTTCAGTAAAGCAAATTATCCTCCATAATGTGGATGAGCCTCACCTAGTCAGTTGAAGGCCTTGATAAAACAAAGACTGACTTCTGGAACAAGGATTCTGCCAGAAGATTTCCTTGGGACTCAAACTGCAACTCTTCCCTAGTTCTCCAGCTTGCTGGCCTACCCTGAAGATTTTAGATTTACCAAGCTTCTACAGCTGCATGAGTCAATTCCTTAAAATAAATCTCTCACTTTATATATTCATGTCCTATTGGTTCTGTTTCTTTGGAGTACCCTAACAATTACCTCTTTTCTAGTGTGTCTTTTTTCAGGTTAAGTAGTTTCCTCACACACATGCTCTGATCAGTACTCAGCTAAATATTTGAGGAGAACTCTCTTTAGATGTCCAGAATTATCAATCTGTTTAGCTCTCTTTCTCTGGTACTATCTTTTGTGAGGTCTTGCTGACTTGGCCTGCCTCTGCTCCCAGCTCTGTCTCATCACCTCATGGAGTCCTCCAGGCTTCACTTGGGTTTCCCATCCCTGAGTTTCTAGAAATGCTCTTGAGGCATGAAGCTGGAGCAGTTGTTGGGCTCACCTTGTTTCCCATCTTTTAGGGGTCAGTATCCCTCATTGCCTGATGTCCAGTATCTTGAAAACCATTGTTTAATATTATTTGTCTGGGTTTTGGTTTTTTCAGATGGGAGGGTAAATCTGGTCCTGTTACTTCATCTTGACCAGAAGTTAAAGTTCTTAGTTGTATCTTCCTGGATCTTCTTCTCTTACTGATCTGGCTTCCTTTCTTTCTGTGCTAGATGTATATTTACTCATTGCTTTGGCTTATTTGTTTCAGTTTCCTTGAAGCTATGATTTACTAATCCTTCCTCTTGTCTTTCTGTATGCATCTTTTTAGCTTCGGTTTTTGCAGATAGTTTACAGATGAGCTACTTTGGTGTTAAATGCCCTGACTGAACTACCGGACATTGTTGAACAGGTTCTGTGATGCAAAACAAGACTAACTGTGATTGCACCATCTGCAATGTCATGCTGGAGAATTTATCTCAGAAGAGCTATTAGACATGACAGGCCCTATGCAGAACAAAGCCCATTTTTATTTTATAGAAAGAAAACAGTAGACAAATAATTCAATTTACCTTTGTCACATCTTATGCCTTCCTACCATACTAGAGTGTAAGCCCCTTGTGAACAGAGACAGTGTCTCATTATCACTGCATTTTCATCATCTATTGTAATGCCTGTTACTTAATATCTATTCTCATATCTATGGAATGAATGAACGTATACTCTCTGTCCCCAAGAGGTCCCATTACTGTTTCTCCTGCCATGAACAAAGCTCAACAAAGTCCTTCTTGTTGTCCTCAGCTATTCTTATAATTATATGCCATTCTTGTTTTTCATGACTGTTTATACTATAAATTTCACCTTGGAAGATGGTTATTTTGGGACTGCTCCACCACCTAAAAGAAACTAAGGGTTAGGGCATTTAGAGGGAGATTTTTAAGAAGACTTTAGCTCTGAAGCACTTATCCAAAGTGTGCTGGACTGTGTCTTTGCAGAACTGTCAAATTGTTGTGATCCTCCTGTCCTTGTAGAGTGCTATTCTCTGCTGATTTGTAGTTTCTTTCTTTTTTTTCCCTCCAGAAATGAATGTCTGTCTTTCTTTCTCTTTCTTTCTTTCTCTTTCTTTCTTTCTTTCTTTCTTTCTTTCTTTCTTTTTCTTTCTCTTTCTTTCTTTCTTTCTTTCTTTCTCTTTCTTTCCTTCTTTCTTTCTTTCTTTCTTTCTTTCTTTCTTTCTTTCTTTCTTTCTTTCTTTCTTTCTTCCTTCCTTCCTTCCTTCCTTCCTTCCTTCCTTTCTTTCTTTCTTTCTTTCTTTCTTTCTTTCTTTCTTTCTTTCTTTCGTAGTTTCTAAGTGATAGGCTTGTGGGTTTCCATCTCCACCTAACAAATTGTGACAACAATGTGTGGGATAAACCATGGCCTAAATTTGTTCTTAGTAGACATGAATAGCTTCTGATTCTAAACCCCTCAGGCACAGCCTAAAAGAGAATTAAAATAATGCTTTGACAAGTAAGAACTGTGGGGATTACATTCAAAATAACACCAGCATTTTTCACAGAACTAGAATAAGCAATCCTAAAATTTGTATGGAACCAGAAAAGATCCTAAATAGCCTAAGTGATGTTGAAAAAGAAAAGCAAACCAGGAGGCATCACAATCCCAGACTTCAAGCAGTATTGCAAAGCTGTATCATCAAGACAGTATGGTACTGGCACAAAAACAGAAACAAAGATCAATAGAACAGAACAGAGAATCCAGAAACGGGCCCTCAACTCTGTGGTCAACTAATCTTTGACAAAGCAGGGAAAGATAGCCAATGGAAAAAGACATTCTCTTCAACAAATGGTGTTGGGAAAATTGGACAGCAACATGCAGAAGAATGAATTGGACCACCTTTTTGTGCCATACACGAAAATAAATTCAAAATGGATGAAAGACATAAACGTAAGACAGGAAACCATCAAAATCCTAGAGGAGAACACAGGCAGCAACCTCTTTGACCTTGGCTGCAGCGACTTCTTACTAACACGTCTCTGGAGGCAAGGGAAACAAAAGCAAAAATGAACTATGGGGACCTCATCAAGATAAAAAGCTGCATAATGAAGGTAACAGTCAACAAAACTAAAAGGTAACTGACGGAATGGGAGAAGATATTTGGAACTGGAGTATCAGATAAAGGGCTAGTATCCAGAATCTTTAAAGAACTCATCAAAATCAACACCCAAAAAATAAATAATACAGTTAAGAAATGGGCAGAAGACATGAACAGACATTTCTTCAAAGAAGACACACAAATGGCTAACAGACACATGAAAAAATGTTCAACATCACTCATCATCAGGGAAATACAAATCAAAACCACAAACCACAATGAGATATCACCTCACACCTGTCAGAATGGCTAAGATTAACAACTCAGGAAACAACAGATGTTGGCAAGAATGTGGAGAAAGGGGAACCCTCTTGCACTGTTGGTGGGAATGCAAATTGGTGCAGCCACTCTGGAAAACAGTATGGAGGTTTCTCAAAAAGTTAAAAATAGAACTGCCCTATGACCTAGCAATTGCACTACTAGGTATTTATCCAAAGGATACAAAAATGCTGATTCAAAGGGGCACCTGCACCCCAATTTTTATGGTAGCACTATCAATAATAGCCAAATTATGGAACGAGCCCAAATGTTCATCGATTGATGAATGGATAACGATGTGTTTATATATACAATGGGATGTTACTCAGCCATCAAAAAGAATGAAATCTTGCCATATGCGACAATATGGATGGAACTACAGTGTATTATGCTAAGCAAAATAAGTCAGAGAAAGACAAATATCATATGATTTCACACATATGTGGAATTTAAGAAACAAAACAGATGAACCTAGTGGAAGGGAAGGAAAAATAAAATGAGATAAAAACAGAGAGGGAGGCAGGGGTGCCTTCATGGCTCAGTCAGTTAAGCCTCCAACTCTTGGTTTAAGCTCAGATCATAATCTCAGGGTCAGAGGTCAAGCCCTGAGTCTGGCTCCATGCTCAACATGGAACCTGCTTGGGATTCTTTCCCCCTTCCTCTCCCTCCACCTCTGCTCCTCCGTCTGCATGCACACATGTGCACTTCTCTCTCTCTGTCTCTGTCTCTCTCAAAATAAATAGATAAATAAGATCTTAAAGAAAAACAGGGAGGCAAACCATGAGAGATTCTTTTTTTTTTTTTAGAGATTTTATTTATTTATTTGACAGAGCTAGAGACAGTCAGCGAGAGAGGGAACACAAGCAAGGGGAGTGGGAGAGGAAGAAGCAGGCTCCCAGCAGAGGAGCCTGATGTGGGGCTCGATCCCAGAACGCCGGGATCACGCCCTGAGCTGAAGGCAGACGCTTAACCGCTGTGCCACCCAGGCGCCCCACCATGAGAGATTCTTAACTATAGAGAACAAACTGAGGGATACTGAGGGGGCTTGGGGTAAATGGGTGATGGGTATTAAGGAGGGCACTTGTGATGAGCAATGGGTATTATATGTAAGTGATGAATCATTAAATTCTCCTGAAACCTATACTATACTGTATGTTAACTAACTTGAATTTAAATTAAAAAAGAAAGAAACAGGGAAAAAAATGACTCTGTGGAATCCATTATTCAAATCCAGAGAGTGGGATATTTTACAAACTGATCTCATTTCCTCAAAAAGTCAATGGCATGGGGAGAAACAAAGAAAGAAAGACTGAAAAGACTTAAGGGACATAACTGCCTAATGAAATGAATAGAATCTTTTCAAATCCTGGTTTTTAATAATAAAAAAATACATTTTTAGATTTTCAGAGGAATTTGAATATAGCCTAGGTATTGGTCACTGTCAATAAATTATGGTTAATTTTTGTTATGTGAAAAAAAAAACTGGGCATTGAGTAATGTTATCCATTTAAATGTTTTCTTAGCATTCATACTCTTGACCCAAATTAACTCCTATTATTTGTAAAGCACTAAGCACGCAGTCTGGTACAGAATGAGTCTCCAGTAGATGTTAGTTATCATTGTTGTTGTCAAAGTATTTTCCTTTTTCATCTTTCTTTTCTAGGTTTGTCTGTATCGTAGTTCCTTGATACCACATTATATGCACATGAAAAGATCTGCGAAAAAACAGTTGACTTGTGCTTTTTGTTTCATGCATTGAGTTTCCATATGATGTTTTCTAGTGTGAAGGCTAGTGTCACTATTGCTATAGTTAGTATTGCAGCCCCTTCTCTTACACATTTTGTACCATCTCCATCCCAAACTATTCTTCTCTCTTTTGTTTGTCTCAACATGGTCAATCGGTTGCTGTAGCTTCCTTAGGTGCTTATAGCCCATCTCAACTGAGAATTAGAAGGTGGAAGGAAAGAAGCCATTATTTTGTAGCAGGCATACAGTCATTAGCAGTTGGCAGGTGTGAGTTTTGCTCATGGTGGTTGAATATTGTCCTGGGATTATTGGTGATTACTCTCAGCAGCAACAGCAACTTTCTGAAGTTTGCCTCTTTTGTTGCTGCAGGTGTCTGAACTCCCTGCACTTGGAGATGTCCAGACTTGACATTCTTGATTTTTGATCCCCAGCTTTCCAACAGTAGTAAAAACCTCTATTTCCCTTTATTATACTTTTTCTTACTCAAAAATCTAGTGTGGCTTCTGTTTTTATGACTAAATTCTTCATGACAAAGGATAGTAAAAATCCCCAGCATTTATTTCCTTTCCTTTCCTTTCCTTTCCTTTCCTTTCCTTTTCCTTTCCTTTTCCTTTCCTTTTCCTTTCCTTTTCCTTTCCTTTTCCTTTCCTTTTCCTTTCCTTTTCCTTTCCTTTTCCTTTCCTTTTCCTTTCCTTTTCCTTTCCTTTTCCTTTCCTTTTCCTTTCCTTTTCCTTTCCTTTCCTTTCCTTTCCTTTCCTTTCCTTTCCTTTCCTTTCCTTTCTTCTTCTCTTCTCTTTTCTTTTCTTTTCTTTTCTTTTCCTTTCTTTTCCTTCCTTCCTTCCTTCCTTCCTTCCTTCCTTCCTTCCTTCCTTCCTTCCTTCCTTCCGTAGGCTCCACACCCAGCATGGAGTCCAACATGGGGCTTGAACTCATGACCATGAGATCAAGACCTGAGCCGAGATCAAGAGTTGGATGCTCAATTGACTGAGCCTCCCAGGTGCTGCCCCCCCTTTTTCCTGCATTTTGAAAGCAATTTTAATAGTCCTGGATATGTTGCAGTCATTGGGATATTTACTACTTTGACAACTAGGAGGGTCTAGGTTGACAGCCCCTGGTTATGCTGGACTGTGATGAAGGACAAAGTATTTCATTTATGTTCAGGGTTACATAGGTTTGAGATATAAAGTATTCAACCTGAGCTTTGGGACCTACTCACTCAGGGATAGGTCCTTCCTCTTTCTTTCTCCACAAAATTTAATTCCAACTGTAGGGAACGTTTATTTTTTGAGAATGGTTAATCCTCACACTGTCTTTCCACATAAACAGAGATTATGGAAAAATTTTTGGCTAATACAGTATGCTGAAGGTGAGGAAAAAGCATTTCACTCTGAAAAATGGAAATATAATATAAATTAAAATAATTTAAGTTAAAAAATGGAGCTAGTCTTAAAAAAATGGAAATCTTCAGGGCAAGAAATGTAGAGGAAATGCAAAGCTAGAGTGGCAAGGGGGTACATAGTGAAGCTGAAGAACATGGGAGTGGTAGATCCAGATTAAGTCATTTTGGGCAAGGGTCTGGAGTTTTAACACTCATACAGAGTCAGGAGATGAGGTCTCAGGACTGTACAAGATAGGGAACTGGAACTGAGACCACTGCATGGAGCCAGAACTGTGCCCAACCCATTGAATGGGGACTAGACAAATGGGGCTCACCAGCCCAGGAAAGCTGGGAGTAGCATCCTGATTTATCATTCTTGTGGGTGCCAAGTTGAAAAATTAACATATACACTGATTTAAAAACTGAATTTCAGCAGAGACAAATGGGAAATTGTTTTCTAGAGATGACCAGAAATCATACATGGGACTCCCACAGAAACAACCCTGTTGAAGATAAAAGAAATGGCAAATCCCACAAGGAAAGGAATCACCCATGAGGGGAGCCAGCAGATACAACTAATAAGAGAATTAATGCTACAAGAATTGGAGTTAATAGAATTATCTAAAATAGACTTTATACTTAATATATTTAACATTTTTAAGCAGAAGAAACAAGGAACAAAGCTGATAGAAGAACAAGAGAATATGAAAAATGAGCTGGGAGATTAGAAAAAGAACTAAGTAGAACTTTTGGAAATATGACACATTGGAATGAAAACTTAATAGGTTAAATAGTAGGTTAGACATAGTTGAATATAACAGTAATTTGGAAGATAGATTTGAGAAAATCACTCAATATAGCATACAGAGAGGAAATCTGAGAGAAATTAGACTGAAAATTTCCTATATATATCTAATAAGATCAAGAAGAACAGAATAGAGAAAATGAGAAAGAGGCAAAATGTGAAAAGAAGTTGCTAATAATTTTTAGAATTGAAAAAAGAATGAATTTTCAGATTAAAGGAGACTATCAGTCTTGATCAAGATAAATAAAGACAAATTTCTATCTGGAAGCATTGTGGAGCACCTGTACATCAAGGACAGAGAAAAATCTTAAAGGCTTCCAGAGAGAAGAAACAGAGTACGTATTAAAGACAATTAGACTGAGAGTGATTTCTAATCAGCATTAATAGATTAAAGAAGGAAGTGGAATGTCATCTTTAAACTACTAGTGGAAGATAATCGATGCCAACCTAAGATTCTATATATTCAGTTGAAATGTAAACTGACAGATTGCTGGAGTACCTGTCTCAAAAACTTGATCCATAAATTAAATTAAAGCATTTTAATTTCATGGTTTCATCTGGAGATTTGTTAAGCTAAAGAGTGCCAACAAGAGGTAGATGGCTTTTTAATGGCTTTTGTTTCTTATTCATTTGTAAGCCCCAGG